>NC_050184.1:32367750-32552750 GCF_008315115.2 Sander lucioperca
ACGGCTTGTTTATTGCTAAGACCGTTTAGCTTTAAGCATTTTAACCGTGTTTAGGCCAGCTAGTAGCTAACGGTAGGCTAATGTTACCTGCTGCCAAGTGTAGTGTTAACTAGCATCACGTGCAGTGATGCTTCTGTTGCCTGAAACGTCTTTTTCGAAGCACCAGAGGCACAGGCTTCTAAGTGCAAGCACCAAAATGAGGCCATATTGGCATCAGGTTTCTAGTTCCCAACCCTAGGTGTTACTAACCATTTGATCCACGCTCATCCTCTTTATACCCAGAGGAGGTCCAGAAAACAGGCTTCGGACAGCAAGGATTTCAGACACTTTAGGGATTGCTCCACTTTGCACCTGAAAATGAACAGAAAATCAGTTTATCCCACTTTCATGGAATAATGGATACAAGTTCAACCTGTTGTTTTACACCTATGTATGTGTATGAGTTAGTAATGAGGGACTCTATCCGATTACCGAACCAACGATATTTGGCCATTAAGTCTTTTGTAATTTCATTTTTGTACTTGATGATAGTCTATACCTAAACTGAACTATGTTTCATAGGCAAATATTGTACTCTTTTAGGCCGGCTTCACACTGGCTGCGTGGCGTGAGCGTGTCAGCTGCTTGGCGTGTCCGTTTTTATTTCGGCTCCCATGTTAACAGGTTAGAGCTTGCACACTGCCTGCGTGACACGCATGTCTCAGGCGCGGCTCGAGCCGCGCCGAAAACGCGTGCATGCTAGAAATAGAACCGTCGCCTATTTTTCACGCGACACGCAAGCGTTTTGGAAGCGTTTCCAGACAAAATAAAATACAAAAAAATGTTTATATGTCATTTTGACACGAATACATTTAATAAATGACATTTTGATGTTTGAAAGTCTCTAGGTTTTGACATAAATGCAGATTATAAATGTAATTAAAAAAAATAATAAATAATTATCGATTTTCAAATATTGCACCTGTCAATACAGAACAAAATATTCTGTAGCCTATTTTGCCGTCAATACTGCCGACGTTGTCTTTGCTGTAATCAAATCAGTATAGGGTTGAAGAACACGCTATTATTTCATTTTATCAATGGGAAACACACGTGTACAGACAAGGCTAGCAACAACAGCAGCGCAGCGTCAGACACGTTTCTGGTGTGAAAAGACATAGAAAACGCCACGCAGCCGCCACGCCACTGAGACGGAAAAAGAAACACCACGCTCACGCCGCGCAGCCTGCGTGTGTGGCCGGCCTTACTCCACTATAGTTAACACACAGCTGTAGTTCTTAGTTACTTTTCAGATAAGGATTTTAACATAGAAAAACATATGATGAGTTTATAAAAAGTGTCTGGTTGTTCTTCTTGTCATGTTTCCGATGTCTATGAGTTGGTAGCAGTTCCAACAAAGACAAATTTCTCCTATAAACTTTACAGTTTATCTTAACAAGTGTGAGGCCAAAAGAGGTCAAAATAATATTTTTTGAAATGTCCAAGAATGGAACTTAGTTTTTTTCCTTTGTTGCTCTCCCATCAATCATCTCACAACCCCTCAGATTTAAGTTGTGGTCCTCTGGATGAGCAGACCCCTACCATGGGAACCACTCTATTCACCTGCCTCACTGTATATAAAGTAGCTGAAACTACCTCAACCAGCTACAACAGTAAAATGCTAAAAAAAGTCAATTATAATGTATTATATTGTCTTGAATGTTATGTTATTATGTCATCTTTTCTTAACCCTTGTGTTGTCTTCCGATCGGCCATGAGCTTGATGTCCTTCCGGGTCAAAATAGAGAAAAAAAAGATTTGAAAACTTTTTTTTTGTTGCTTTTACCCCCAGACGTTTGTGTCTCTTTTTGAGACGCTTTTTTAAATTCATGGTCAATAAAGCTAATTTATATGACATTATACCCAATTCTTTAGTTTAAAAAAAAGCTGAAATTATGAATTATTTTGACTAATAGTTAAGATCAGAGTGGATCACAGACTGGTTTATGTCAACGTTAAGTCAGGAGACTGTTTTGAAACCATTTTAACATTTTTTTTCAAATGCTATGAAATTGAATAAAACACCTAAAATCCCAAATTCAATAAAAGTAATAACCTGCGAAGATCTTGCATCCATGCATCCATGTTATTTTTGGGCAATTTGGTTGAAATAAACCTATATTTCTGCTACGAAAAGCTTTGAAAACAGGACAACACAAGGGTTAGTTTTTGTCTAAGGCCACGTCCACACGTACCAAAACGATTTTTTCCCCCGTCTTCCCTATGTTCATGTTGTAAAGTGTATGTTTTGTACGTTGTTTTAAAAAACAAATAAAAATAGTTAATCGTAATAATGTAATATATAATAATATAATTTATATTATATTTTACTTATGTAGGGTTTGACTGCTTGTAATTACTTGTAAGGAGCGTCTGCGTTGTTTAAGCACTAGACAGTTCATATCCACAGTTGATAAATAAGCCCCTGGTGTTTGTGAGGTAGTTCTTACATTTTAGTTATTTTATCTGCTCAGTCACTTTCTGGACAGCGAATGCATCAATGTATGCTCTAAAATTATGCTTGTGCATATTTTCAACAGAAGAGTGTGATGTATAGCTGGTGGTACTAGAACAGATGGTTGGTAAAAGTTTGATCTATTCTGCATCTATTCTTCTGTACCCTGTCACATATTTCCTCATCATAATGCCGTATTTCTACCACCAAACACTTCGGCTGCGTTCACTTACTGTGGCACACAGGTCTTTAAGGCGCCTCTGTAGCTGGCCGTCTTTGACCTGTTGGCTCGTGCTCTCGAGCCCTTTGAGCACTGACCAGTGGTGCTGGGCCCTCAGGGAATGGTACAATCCCTGAAACTCCTCCTTCTGCTGAGGAGTCCAGAAATGTGGGATCAGGAGCTGGCGGGGGAAAAAGTACCTGGCAGTGAACAGGAGAGGATGGTAGCAGAGAGAGGAGGGACGGTAAAATATACATATATCAACAGGGACAAGATAGCAAGCAAGGAACATTACTATCAATCATTTCAGAATGCTTTGCTGAATATGAATCAAAAGGGTGCCAACTGGAATGAAAAGATGGTTATTTTAAAGTAGCTCACATCAAGACAAAAACCAGGTAGTTGGCGAAGGGAGGGATGGATATCACCACCAGCGGCACGGCCTTGATCATGTCTCTGCGAAACTGCAAAACAAATGTAAAGTAAGTAAAGCTGCTGTGAGATAATACACTTTACAGAGCTGAAATTATACAATAAAGACAAAGCGTTAAATGAAAGTGCTGCTCACTTATAAAGAAATAACTTACAGAACATAATTCTTGAATTCTGGAATCTACTGCTGAACTTCAGACATCTGACTTAATCTGATTATTTTTTCTTTGTCATTTCAATATCCAACTCCTTTCTTCTGTCTCATTTTTCTTTCTAATATTTAATTATAGCCTGCTAGCCTGACAAGCCAGACCCACATCAAGATGTTGGGTCTGGGAACTCACCATTGGCAGGGCTCAATCCGAGGGGCGGGATAAACGGTTGTCGTTCAAATTCCCTCTGCACTCATAGCCAACCAGAGCAACGCTAGTTGATGGATTAAACTTTTGCCGTATCCGGTCGGCAATAGTGTTGATGAACTGACCGAAGAGCCGGTTAATTAACCCGACTCGTGTCACTGAACCAGGAGAATCGAGTGCCATACGTCAATGAACCAACTCACTCCTGTTCTCTTAATACATCAATGCATTTGTGCCGTTGTGTGTAGCTGGTATTCTTCTGCTAGGCTGATACTGTGTGTGTAGTAATCTAGCTCATTAGCGCCTCCACTGGAGTGGTGGTAGAATCAATCAAGAAATGGCCTAGACCGCGCACCAGGCTACTGAACGAGACCGAATGTAACCGTGCAACCGGCCGCTCGAGTCTAATGTAATCAAGCGTGTCTTGGTTCTCGGCAAGTTTGAGTTATTAACCAAGCCTTGTTTCTGGTGCATCTTAGATGATTGTGTTCATGGCAATTCACACATTATCGATGGGGAAGTAGGCTACATCACATACAAATACACGTCATGTTATCTTGGTAGTTATGTTAAGTTAAATGTTTGTTACATGGTAGGTAGGCTGTCACCAGGAGACCGCGCACCAGGCTACTGAACGAGACCGTAACCGTGCCTAATGCATGAGTCTATGTAATCAAACGGGTGTCTAGGTTCTCGGCAAGTTTGAGTTATCAACCGATCCCAGAAGCCTTTATGTCTCGTGCATTTTAGAATTGTGTTCATGGAAATTCATAGGCTACATTACCAAGGGGAAATTATTTTATCACATACAAATACGCGTAATGTTATCTTGGTAGTTATGTCAAGTTAAATGTTAAAAGTGAATGTTGCTACATGGTAGTTAGACTGTCACAAGGAGACTGCGCACCAGGCTACCGAATGTAACCGTGGCCAGTGTGTGAGTCTAGTGTCGGTCAGTATGAGTGTGTAAATAGTATGTCGAGACCGAATGTAACCGCTCGAGTCTAATGTAATCCAGCGGTTTCTGGCAGGGGAAGTAAATACGCGATCCTAACCCTAACCCTAACCCACCCACCAACTCTATACACGATGTGATTGGCCTGACCAGAGTTTGGTTTTTTCAGCTCGCAAGCCAACGGAGAGTTGCTAGACGACCTTGGCTGCAAATTACATTTGCTGCCGCTAGGGTGCGTCTAGATTTCTAGGCTAACAGCCTGCTAGAATGGGTCACCAAATGTGGCGCCCCTTAATATACCTGGGCAGCCTGCCCAGGTAAAGTCTATGTGTGGGGAAACACTGGTATAGGTCTTTTACTGGAATCTCTATCTTCCACTATAAAAAAAAAAATTTTTAATAAACCTTTTTTTTTTCTCCTAGCTCTGTAATACAACACAGCACTAACATAGATAGTGCTGGCCTCCTTTGAAGTAATGCTGTTTGATCATTTTATTGTATCTTCTACTTAGTGTTTTGGAAACGTGTAAAAACATGATCAATAACCTACAGCATTTCTACCCAGCCAATCATCTCACTGTGTCATAAAAAATATCAAATATTAAAAATTGTTGACTCAATATCTGGTTATAAATGTGACAGTGTTTTGGATATGACTAATGGTGGTGGAGAGGACCCACCTGTCTGAGCTTCTCCATCTCCCTGTAGGGCAAATCCTTGAACTGCACTCCATCAGAGAACATCTTAGCTTTTATCCTCTGCACATCTTTGGCATCTCGGAACAGTAGCTTGAATCCTGGAATAATAAAAATCACGTTGATGATAATGCAAATATGGATGAAAGTGATGGCAGCATAGCTTGCCATGCTAGGTGCTGGCCTTGCCATCGGGGGAGCAAATGGGGTTCAGTGTCTTGCTCAAGGACACTTCGTCATGTGAACAGGAGGAGGTGGGCATTGAACTACCAACCCCCTCTTAAACCACAGCCGCCTTGTACTGTACACTGCAGTCCCATTAAAAGATTTGGACGTGTGTTGTGCCACAAATACAGTTTTACATTAAACAATTCCTGCCATTACACCAAATAATCACAAAAAAAATATGTTTAATACAATACTCAAGTGTAATTGCATTAGTTATGATATGCAGTGACTGAGATTTTAAACTATTCCATAAATGCTCCATACGTACAGTATCTTTGGATATAGTATGAAGAACATATCAACTTATTTTGTCTTTGAAACTTGGACTCTGAATCTCTGTATATGAGATAAGAGAGACTATATTGTCATCCCTCTGCACAGTGCAGTAAATCGAGCAAGAAATTTGTATTTCTCCTGGTCCCCGGCGCCAAAAAAAAGAAAAAGAATGGTGCACCATTCAGACTACATACAAGGTGCAAAAAAAGATGGTACAATGCATAGGACAAATATACAAGAGTTATAAAAATAGAAAAGTATGAACATAAGCGTGTATAAGAAAGTGAACTTCAAATTTGGGATGACATGGTACTCATGTTTTTAAACTTAAATTCATTCTACTGCTACTAGTAGAATGAATGCTGCTAAATTATACTATTTGTTTTTTTTCCACTTTTGAACTTTAATCTTAAAAAACTCCAACTATACAACCATACAGTATTAAAGATGCTAGAGAGGTGAGTTACAGTAACAGTCTATCTTACCTTCCGTAAATGTGTGATAGAGTTGATAAAAGCGGGGAAATCGCCTTTTAAGGAAACCTTCATATTTGGTATTTACCCTCTGGAGGCTGGAGGCCACATAGCGACCAATACCTCGTCTAACTTTGGACGATGAGTAGTGTCGGCACAGGGGCAACCTGTAGAGTAGAAGAGGTAAACACAAATAAGTTAACGCCTACTAAAAGATCAGCAATTAAAATGGATTTCCCCCCCCCCCGATATGTGCTCCCTATCGAGGTGTGCTTTGGTTCTCCACGTGTAGGAGCATTATTTAACAGGGAATTTGGTCTTTCAAAAATGCACTACTCTGAAAAATCTTAAATATTAATGCAGTATCATAATACTACTCTGAAAAATCTTAAATAAATACATTAATGCAGTATCATAACATGCTCCCCATATTCTTCCTAGAACTTCAACAATTAGTCGACCTATCGATTAGAAGATCATCAGAAAAATAATCGGCAACTATTTTGATAATCAATTAACCGTTAAAGTAAATCTTCATGCAAAAAATGTGTTTTTCGTTTTATTAAAGACATCACCTTGGACTTTGAAAAACTGGGATTAACATGTTTCCCTATTAATTATTACTAACCTGCAGATGAATCGATAATGAAAATAATTAGTTAATTAGTTAGTTGCAGCCCTAATTCTTACACTATACATAGAGTCAGTAGTGGTGTAAAATCTAACACAATTAGCTATGTAGTGGGAGCAATATTTCTTATGGGATTGGGTCTATCGAAATACGCTAACCCTGATAAAAGAAAACAAGATATCAAAATATGCTCCCAATATATTCTTACAGTACACTAACCCCTGTTTTGTAATCAAAAACACAAATGAGGTGTCATAATATTGACGGAAATACACAAAAACACATCTTTCGACAAGGCTGCATAAATCGTCAGAACACCAGAAATCATCTCTAACGTTACACCTCCATGCTCAGTGGTTTGGATATATTTTAGACAAAAATCAAAGGTGGTTGTATGCTGGTCGTGTATCAATGACACAGCATAGTAGCATGATTTAAATATAAAGTGGACAACTGAGTTTACATTAGAAC
This sequence comes from Sander lucioperca, assembly GCF_008315115.2. Taxonomy (NCBI): domain Eukaryota; kingdom Metazoa; phylum Chordata; class Actinopteri; order Perciformes; family Percidae; genus Sander; species Sander lucioperca. The sequence continues at coordinate 32,374,984 of NC_050184.1, forward strand.
ATATCTTTAAATCAAACACAAACGGTTGAGCATAGCAGCCTAACGTTACTGATTTGCAGCTAGCTTAATTTAGCAAGGGTTCAAGTGAGATGCGAGTAAAACAAAGAGACAAATCTTGGACGAATGAAGCATAAAGATGTTTAAACATACCTGGACTGACAGGACCCATAAGGAAAGTAAAGGCCATTTGATATCCTGTTTGTCCTGAGACCACACAGACGGGTCAAAGACAAATTGCTACACAGGTTTGAGCAGGACAGCGCCATGTTTCATACATGTATACAGTAAAGTTCCGCGTACGTTACCGTAATGACGCTCATGTACGACAAAGCCAAAAGCCGTTCAGTTATGGAGTTACCGTAAAGTCTGCCGTGTACACGGATTCAACGATGTATTATTGGCAATAACACACACACACACACACACACACACACACACACACAGTCAGGCTTTTCTCTACCTACTCACACTTTCAGCTAGGAACTTCATCCAGACCTTACAACGTTACACACCTTTCATACATTATTATTCAAATTTTAAGGCCAGCAATTAAGTTTAGCGACAGCTTTTAAAAACAATGTTCCACAACTTTATTGGTATTATTCAACTTTTAATGGCACTCATACAAATAACCAACCTATTTCCAACTATTCCTACATTCCTGCATACTTACACATTTAAAGACAATAGCATCAGCGTTTCAGTATCATGCCGCAATTTCTTCAGATATTGCGTTCTCGAGTTTAAATGATGCTGTGTCACACCTTCAGATATTTTTTTAAAGAAAATTTTGAGCAAAAGTAACGACTCTTGGGTTAATTTGAATGCAGATGATTTTAAGCAGGAAGTCATGTGACTTCGAGATGTTCGCTAAATGGGGGCGGAGCAACGAAATTATCAAAAGCTTTCACCGGTCGCAAACAGAGACAGTTAAGAAAGCAAGACGCCGACGAGAAAAAGAATAAAAAAGGTCCATAAAATGTTATTTTCCGTGCCAATTTTGTAACCGACTGTATTTCAAACACTTGTTAAAAAGTTCTTAAACGTTCTTTCAGGTAATATGAATTATACTCTTCATTGGCCAATTTACAATTAAAGTTGGGCGACTTGCCAAGTTTTTGCTAGCAAACATGACCACTAACATTAGCCAACATTTTGCGGTTTAAGGGCAATGTTTGACAATGAATAAGCTAATTAAAGTTCAACGAATACTTCTAGATAATGAGTCTTATTACCATCCAGTTGAAACTTAACTGCACTAAACGGCTGATTGGAAACTGCAAACCTGGGTACGTTTTGACCGTGTAAACATAATATAAAATCTGGTGCTATTGCATTCTCTTCTCTTTACCCCAGGCGACTGCTTCACTCAGTGTAGATAGCACAGAGTATAACTAACGCCATAACTTGGTATATTATTCCAAACAACCGTACACCTCGAATCAGGTGTTAGATAATTCGGCACACCTGTACACTAGACAGAATTCTGCATATTCATGATGAATTTCTTTTGAATGTGGATCTAGAAACCAGAAGAAATCAGTATTTGTTTTGACCTTATATCTACTTTGTTTTTAATTTGTATTCCATGTTAACTTGAATTGTATCTATGACCCTACCAGTTTGCCAGTTGGTGTCTTCAGTAAATCCCAGCTAGCGATGGCGGCCACCATCAGATTTGGAACCACCTGCGCTCCATGCAAAACTGCTCCTGTCCAGAGTCCACAGCTGGAAGAAGAAACCGGTAAAACAAAAATATTTCCTCACATTTTAACATCTTAAGTTGTCTTCCGTCTTAGTAAATATTAAAGGGTTAAACGTATTAATTTGTTCTTCTCTGACTTTAAAGATGAAAAAGGAAACTGTGACCCGGAAAAACTTCTGCAGTGCCCTTTTGATAAGAACCACCAAATCCGAGCCTGCCGCTTCCCTTACCATCTTATAAAGTGCAGGAAAGTGAGTCAAACTCATTATAGCAAGTAACACCAGCAGGCATGGCAAAATATTGTAGATTTACATGGACGTAGAGTTCAGGGACGTGTGTATTATGTATATTTGAACCAAAAATGTCCTTTCCTTTGCCTCTTTTCTCTCTCATTTATGTAGAATCATCCGAAACTGGCCATGGAGCTAAAAACCTGCCCTTTCAATGCTCGCCACCTGGTCCCCAAGCATGAGCTGACATACCACACTGAAACCTGTGAAGACCGAATATCTGTGGACACTGAAGATGGTAAGTCATCACTTTTTTGCTCTTTCTATTTTTTACCTTGCGGAGTTAACATGCTCTCGCAGTGTTTGAGTTGAATTATGCTCTGTTTACAGGTGGAAGCACAAATGGACTTAGTAAATGGCAGGTCCCAGTCAGCACTTGGGTAAACCAGAACATGACTGAAGATTGGGACAAAGGTATTACTAATAACCACAACTTGTTTTAACACTTTGATTTTTGTGTGATTGAACAAAGAAGCCGGTGCTTGAGTTTGAAATATTCAATGCATAGTTTCTAAAGCAATTTTCTTTTTCTCCCCTTCCATGCTCGGAACCAGACTTTGAAAACTCTGATTTTGTCTGTAAAAGTAACTGAGCATTTTGTCTTGCAGAGGCTGATGATGATGCCGCTCCGTTTGTGTGGGGTGTGAACACAGTCCTGAATCAGAAGTAAGTGTTATACTTAATCCAGTCTGCTTCAGATCTTAGCAAGTGCATATTTTCTTAATACCTTAACTGTTTTGTCTTGTTTCTCTGCAGGCAGGAAATGAGGCCCACCAACAACCTTGGTCCAAGTTTTAGAACTCCCAATACCCTTCCCTGGACCCCGATATAAACCATAATGTATGCGTAACTTATTTTATATTAGATCTACTGTAGGTTCAAGTTGCAGCAGTCTCATTTTAGTCACCTGATGTGGTACCGTAACTGCAGGCATAGCCTCCATTTGTTTTAGTTTTTCTGTATTTCCTTGCATTCCCAACTGTTAACAGTTACAAAGGGCAGTGGTTGAATATTGTGGGCTTGTTATATTAAAGGTGTTTTTATTTCAAATAATTGTGTGAAGTTAGCATGGTAGGTGTTCTATTTCAAATTTTGTGGTTGAGTTATGAAAATGTTTACTAAAGTGAATCGCATGTTGTGATGTGCATGGATTTCAAATACAGTTTGGCAATGGGATGGGACTGTTTTCCTATTTTGTTTTTTTCTATTTTAGAAAGCCTCAGTGGCAGTATTGCAAAATGAAAGAAAATAAATTAGAAAAGACATTAAACGGGTACAGAAAATACACATGTGGACAATGTATATACACACAGGCCTATTTCACAATAGCAATTGGGTCGTAAACTCACTTATATTTTATAATAACTATAGTCAATCGTTGAGGTACTCTTCCCAAGCAAAGTAAGCAGCTGTTCAGAAGTTTTAAGTGTCACTTCATGGCCACAGGATGGCAGTACTCATCAACCCAAGCACTGACATCACTATCTGCCTGCTTCCCACTCAATTTAATACTTCATTCCTTTGATTTGAGTAGCTCCTCTGGTAAGCAAACATGTTTAATAAAGGCACTTTTCATGCATAAAGTACATCATTAGCCATTGCAGTGTTGGAGGGATTTAGTTAATTTACATAAGTAAAAGTCCTAATACCACACCAAAAATATGTTACAAGTAAAAGTCCTATGTTAATGTTAGTTCAGTAAAAATATGTAAGTATAATCAGGAAAATGTACTCAAGACTTAAAAGTAAAATTACTCTATGCAGAGAAATGGCTCCTGTGACTGACAACTATTATATCAAATTATCAGACTTAGGATTTTACCGTTTTGGTTAACTGAGGTGGAGCTAATTTTGAACTATTTTGTATGAAACTGCAACTAATGATTTTTTTCATTATGGATTAATCTGCCAATTATTTTCACCATCAATCAACTGATTGTTTGGTTTGTAAAAAAAAAAAGGGGGGGGGGGAGTTAAATTTCACAATTACCCAAGACCCAAAGTGACACCTTTCTAATGTTTGTTTCACTGGAGTGACTTCAGTGTGATGAATCTCAGAATAATCCCAGTGTGAGACCGGCCAGCCTGAGCACTCTGTCATATCTAAGTGGCATTATTGATTTCATGTGATGACTGTCTATTTTAGATGTGGCTATTAATAGAAGTGTTCAGACAGGCCTGCTGCCCTGTCACCATCTGTAAGGATGAGGAGATATGACGTGCACGTCTTCTGCCCTGCACAGGCCCCTATGTCTATCGAGGAACCGCTTCCTCCTCTTAAATGTAAAGCTGTTACTACCTGCTCACTGAGTGATATGAAGAAGCTCATGTTAGTTCTGAACTCTTCAACTTGTCATTGATGAGGCTTAAATGTCATGTTGTCCCTTCTGATCCCAAGTCGGTGATGTTAATTTGAGCTCAGCAGAGCGGTGTGCCAGCAGGAACTGATTCAGTGCCAATTAAATATGATTTACGAAAAACTAAATTGCACTTGGCAAGATATATAAATAGTTCTTAAGATGTTCTCCAATTTCTAAATACTGTAGATGTTTATCGCTATTATTTCCTATCAAAAATTCTACATTCAAAATTAAAAGTACAGCAATTATTAGCAATTAAGTGTTCTAAAATTATAAAGTACTCATATAATTACATTACTGAATTGTACATGTGGAGCTATAGTGCTTTATATACCGTTAGTTCATTTAAAACAATGAATCATACTTTATCAGATGATCGTATGTTTTCTGCAAAAAATCATGATCTTAAAAGTGCCTTGGAAATGTACACATAAAATGAAAACACTTAAGTACAAGTACCTCGAAACTATACTTAAGAATATTATTGAGTAAATATACTTATTTTTCACTATTGGCAATGTCCATATTATAGATATAAACTTAATTAAATGTCAATCTAGTCTATAATAATGTATAAATAATGTAATTGGTGTCTATCCAATGTAATTGCTGTCTGTCCAATTGGTGTCTGTCCAATGTCCAATCTACTGCGTTTCCTCTCAAGATGTTAGACCAAACCCTTTTCCTCTAAATGAATGTCGTTGTGGCTATTGATCAGTAATAAATTATCATTGATTAAAACCATTTCCCCCTTTTTGGCTAGAAATCTAATACCAATTCCATGTTTAAACTCCTGCTGACCAGCAGCATAAAATGACTGAAACTAAATAGCCTGGGTACATTCTGTTCCAAGAGTGCTCAGTACAAGACACTGTCAGTGGGGAGAAGCACTGTAAGTCTACAGGAGGAAAGACAAACTGTATGTTGCCAGTCACCTGTGAGACTTCCTCCCTTCTCCTGTTTCAATGGCTTGATTAAAGTGCATTTCTAAACATGGCATTTTTAGGGTGGCATCAACCTTTAAGACAGCAACATATTTTGTCTACTTGTTCTCAGTTTCTCTGCTCCCTCAGAGTATGTTTCAAGGTCGGTGCACCACTTTGATCCAAACTGAAACATCTCAACAACTATCCGATCGATTGCCATGACATTTTCTACAGACCTTCATGGTCCCCAGAGGATGAATCCTACTGGCTTTCATGATCCCCTGACTTTTTCCTCTAGCGCCCCCATGAGGTTTACATTTGTGGTTTTGAGTAAAATGTCTCGACGGCTAGCCACAAAATTTGGTTCAGCCATTCACTAATCACTTTGTTTTTTCAGACTCAAACTTTATTGAGTTTTAATTTTTACAGCAAACAAACAGAGGCAAAATTAAAATACACAACTGTATTGTGTTGATAATGAAATATCAGAGTGAAGGCACTAAAATAAGATAATAAGGATAGAATTATACTTAAAAATAAAAAATAAATAAATACAATAGAATAGACAGTCCATGACAAGAAAAATTAGACCATGCACGACATGTTAAGCAGTCTTTCCAGGAGACTACCAAAAACACTGTTGCGTGTCCATTCATTGTCCAATGTGAGGTTGAGGTAGTCCAATAAACAGACCCCTGTATTGCACCCAGACCACTTCCACCCTCAATTCTGTTACTAATCACTTTGTTGATCCCTTAACTTTTCATCTAGCACCATAACCAGGTCAACATTTATTTATGATCTTATTGTCCAATATTTTGGTTTATGACTAAATGACATGTCAATCAGCCTCAGCTGCACTTTGTGTTTAGTTTAGCTATGAACACGCCAAACTGAGATGGTAAACATAGTAAACATACCTGCTAAACATCAGCATGTTAGCGTTGTCACTGTTAGCATGTTGATGTTAGCATTTAGCTCAAAGCACCTCTGTGCCCTTAGCTAAGTAAGCCTACACCCTCACAGAGCTGTAAACCCTTAGTCTTGTTAAAATTAATACCAGATACACATCACAAAAATTATAATAATGACATACGATAAATTAAAAGAAATAATAGATAGGTAAATCAGAAAGCTACAGGTATGCTGTGTTTCAGACACTTTTGACCTTTTTTTTTTTTTGCTGTTTTCTAAGAATGTTTGCAATGTGATAATTCCAACGTTCGACCTCTGTATGTACAATATCCCTAAAAATCTAATTAAAGTAATGATGTTTTCATAAACTGACATCTTTGGGGACACATTTGACCCCAGCTGGTCATCTGAGGGTTTAAGGGAAGTAAAAGCCACTGAGCATGTTGCTTTACTTTTTAACTATAAAATTCAACCTGCTGCTCTTCCGGTCCACATTGAGCTATGACCCTTATGAGACTCATCACGCTCACCCGGCAGCTGGACACTCGGCTAACAAGTTTCAGGCACGCAGTGAAACCCAAGCCTCTTTGTTGATCTTATTTTATAAATGTGACATTCTCATATTCTCACAGACATTAAGAGTCCTGCACAATGTGGAGTGGACACTTTAGTCTCTGTAACTGGCCTCTAATCCTGTAACTCTGTCTGAAGCTTGTGATCCTCTATTATCACTGGTATTTCATACTCAAGTCAAACAAGCTGCAGTCAAGTTGCTCTCGCTTTCCCCAGTTTCCACTACGGCACGATGGGTAGATCATAAGAGAGCTACCCTACCCCCCTTTGTCACTATCAGTGTACCATTACCCACATACGATCCGTAATAGGAGTGATCTATCCTACTGCTCTTAATGCATAAGTCCAACATTTGCAGTGTTATCAAGTCCTCCAACTTATATTAAGTTACGTAACAACACCAGGCGGAGAAATTTAGAAGCTGTAACTCAAGAGAAGCATGAGACCAGCTGGTTGCTGCTTCAGATAATTTAGCTGTAGGTTACCTCTAAAACCATGAGCAAGGTCTATTCTCAGTGTTTGATATGACATTGGACCAAGTGCAATAAATCTACAGGAATTCATCTTAGTGACACTGAAGCATATAGATAGACTCATACGTGCTGTCAACCTACACCCCAGTGTGACTGCAGCTAAAGATGGATGTGCACTGAGCAACTCATGATGGTTCGGTGTGCTGTTGGACAAAAGTGTGTCTGAAGTTAATTAAACACCAGAGAACATAATTAACACAATGCACTGAATACTGCATATCTTCTTTGTAGGAACTTTGTTATTGAGCTGTCGTCTGGTTCAGTCCTTTTTTTTCCTCCAGTAATACAGATGGGTCTGGTGTTGTGCTTCAATGACGACTTTAATCCCCTGGTTGGAGAAACAATTGACCAATCAGAGCTTAGCAGGCGGCATTAAGAATTGAGACGTCATCTTCCTGCATAGATACCTAGCTACATTAATTTAAAATACCAAGAGAAAAACGTTGACAACCACGTCACTCGCTACTGATTGTTAACAAAACTAAAAAAGAATAGTCTAACATTAACACGATGTCAAGCTGAACGAATGAAGTGAAACAGAGCGGCAATTCAGTCTGATTATCAGACTACTTTTATACTCTAGCTCCTTTCACATAAACTTGCATAAAATATTTTGCAAACTGAAGAAGTCGGCTGGATTAGAGCCTGACTAATACTGGATTTATGAGGTCGTTTTTTTTACATAAAGACATAACATTAAAAAAAAAAAAGATTAAAGATTATTACCAATATGTGCACTGACTGAGGCATTTCATTGCAATTTCTTGGCACTTATCAGCAAACATACTGTATATGCCGACAGTGACTATAGGTAATAAGCCAATATCACCTGATGACCTTATCAGTCTAGCTCCCACATGGATACAGGCTGTTTCCTTGTTTTTAGTGTCCTTGTCTTCAGACTTAAATATCTCAACAACTATTTAATGGATGAAAATCTAGTACAGGCCTTCATGTCCCCCTCACCATCGTTTCATATAACTTTGGTGAACTTCTTATTAATTCATGATCCTGAGCCTCTGTAATCATGCTGACTTTGCATGTTTTGGACCATTATAGTGGATCATAGAGGCCCATGGGCTGTAAACAGGTGCACCAGAGTAATCTATAAATAATATTGTTTTATTGACTGACTTGCAGCACTTCTTCCATAACATTTACTTCAAGCAGTAGAAGGTGTTCATTTATGTTTTTGACACATACACACACACACACACACACACACACACACACACACACACACACACACACACACACACACACACACATGCATGTGAGAATGTGTGACATTATACAATGATGAAGTAGTCTGTGTCACTTGAGACCGGACTGGGAATTCCACTGGTTTCTAAAAAAAGACCAGCACATAACTGGGAGGGAGGTGGATTCTTATCTGTTGCCAAAAGAAGAGGTTACACTTGACTCAGGCTTACAGGCTGCTGGCAAAGCAACACACAATGGATCCACACAATGGAAGAATAAACTGTATACTAATTTACTTAACAAAGTAAGACTTATTGTTATTTATAATGTTTGCAATTCACAAGCACAAGTAGGGACAACTTAAAAAAAAAAAAAAAAAAAAACTACAAGCACGCCCTAATTCAATATACTTCTCTAAATATGTAAAGACGACAAAAAGCAGTTGGAATATGCTGTTTTAAATTTTATTTCATGTTTAGCTGCAGTAAAATATAACTTCTTAGTATGTAAAAATAACCCAAAACAAAATTACATTTTCCCCCAAACAAGCAGATGATGTGGCAACAACACCAACAGGTTTAAAACTCATTCAAAATAATCTACATAAAAGGCCAGTGTATAAGACTGAACTGGATGATACACAGTATATTAGCTGCTCAATGTCTATTCATGATACATGAATGATACCACTGAATAATTCTGTAGGTTTAACCTACTTAATTACCACCAAATACATATGGTGGCATTAGATATAATGCAAACTGGAGCTCAGAGGGACTCATGCTTTGGATATTGTTGTGTGTGGACTCACCAAACATCAGTTTGGGGGCTGGAAAGTGTATTCAAGTGGTTCTGTGAAATCATTTGCTTGTTTTAAAAACATCCTGGAGCACCTGAATTATTTAAACTAAACAGAAATATAATGCCCATATTTATTTCTTGAGCCTGAAGATATCATAATAATGCTTTGTAGGATACTTTATGTGCAATTTACAGTCAAAAGCAAAAAAAAGCTAAATTATTGTGCTTATTATATCCTTCAAATGATGGGGCTGATATTGTTTGTATTGAATTTGTAACTGTTTGGAAAGTGCAATAATCTTCCCTCCATCAGAAATGTTTCCATTCATGGCACCTAGTTGTATGTAAACAGTCACCTTTTGGTCCATGACCTGGCCCGTCTGCAGAGTACACAATTTCCTGGAAAAACCAACTAGGAAGAGCATTTTGTGCAGCTCCACATACATGTTGCTTCTGCAAGTGTTATAAATCATTCACTTTTTAATTCAGAAGTAGCCCTTTTCCTCTGGAGCTGCAAAATCCCCTCTTCATCTTATACCTGAAGTATGAGTCAGTCTGTTTTTCTTTGGCTCTCATATAAACTCCAGATTTTATATATCACAGATCTTCCATATCACACTCAAAACGGAAGCGTATCCATGAAGATTTTGTCCACAATCGGTGGTGGAGGAACAAGATCTTCTAATTTAAGGTAAAAGATACGCTGGAGGCCTTGAGTGCACAGAGTCCTGAGGTCAGGCAGCTTCCCAAGAAGTTTGGACAAATAATTGGGCCGCAGCGAGTCTGAGCCGCAGCCAGAGATGTGATCTTTGAGGCAGGTGATGAGCTGGTTCTGCAAGTCCTCCACACGTCTTGGCTCCTTAAGACCATGTCGGTCTGCAGCAGAAAATAAGATACATTTTGAGTCGGTGTCAGAGTGAGCTTTATGCTTTAGTATTTTGATTGGATACATCACACAAATATCACACACTCATAGAAAAGACTGTAAACTTTGAAAGCATGACGTGACAAATCTGACTGATAGGATTCATCAAGTTTTTAATCAAATAATTTCCTCTTTTCTCATTTGATTTTACTCAGCTTTAAAAAGAACACAACTCTTGGTTGAATTTGGAAAATCTTTATACAAGACATTAACTAACATTAAGTGGGATACTGCACTGCTAAAGTGGACACACTGGTGCAGAAACGTTAATGCTGCTACAATTCCTTGGCTTTAAATGTATCAGAATCCTTTATTGATCCCCTCACGGAAATTAAACCTGCATTGTGGTTATATTCAGTCTGCTGTGATTTCTTACATCTTCTCTGCACTATACATGAGGTTGTGTTACATTCTGTCAAACACCTGTTATGCCACTCTTGTGTTGTGTAACTGCCTAGTATTGTTCACACCAATGAAACCAGATTCCTTGTGCAAACAGTTGTCCTTGCTTAATAAAAATAACTCAGATTTAAATAGGGGGGGAAAACAGTGGGTTAAAGCCTGATACCTCTACTTCTAAACGCAGATGTGTTAAATAGTGTTAAAGGATGACTGCAGCTCTTACCAGCGATTATTACCAGGGCTGTGAGACAGGAGAAGGAGGAAACGTCTAGCCTCATGCGATGGAGGCTTTGAGAAAACTCCAGGATGGAGTCGATCCAGTCCCCAAAGCCTCGGACGCACTGTGCTTTGTGAAGCACGGCCCCGTTGCAGAAGATCAGCTTGTCCATATCAGGATTGGAACTTCAAAAGAAAAGAAAAAAACAAGATAGTGTGATGATTTTATTCAAGGCATCAGCAATATTACATGTAAGCTGTATAAGTAGGGATGTGCAAAAAAATCGATTCACATTCGAATCGCGATTCAAGCTCTACCGATTCAAAATCGATTCATAGAATTACAAAAATCGATTCATATTTTTTTATTTCAAAAAATTATTTTTAACATTTTCTACTGCAATCACATGGGAAAAGTAACTACATTTACATACTGTGAATCGTTTTTTGAATCGAGAATCGTTTTTGAATCGAAAATAGTTTTTGAATCAAATCTTGAGCCTGAAAATTTTTATCGAATCGAATCGTGACATTTTCTGAATCGTGCACCCCAAATGATAAGCATGCTGAAAGTTTTGCATGGCGCTGCACTCACCGATATGCAAGACGCAAGATGAAGAGTTCGACAAAGGCAGATTCCAGCAGCAGTTCCTGGTCTTCTGAGCAGAACTCAGAGAAACCTGGGATGCTCTTCGCCCACTTCCTGATGACCTCCATGGAGGATGTGAGGAACTCGTAAAACTGTTTGATATCGCTAGCGTCCTCTTTCTGGTTTGGACTGACTTCTGTCTCATCATACTGAAATTGCAAACAGCAGAGAAGTTCAAACAGATGCATAAGTGGGTAATTAAATATTAAGGGAAAAAAGAGGGATTTTGCATGTCATTTGTTTGGTTTTGTTTTTACCTTAGAGTAATCCAGTTTCCCAATGCTGGGGTTTGAGTCGATGTGGGCTCTCACAAGTGAAGCGATCATACTCACTGGAGACACAGTGGCTGTCACGTTTTGGGCCACTTTAGGCTTTGAAGGCAGGCGGCCTCTTCGTCCCTTCAGGCTGTCTGTTCTCACAACTGGAAAAATTGGTGATATCAAATATTACTTTCAGTTCAGCATTACCGTCCTAATTCTAAACCAATCATTTGGATATGTACTGAACTCACCTTCCTTCACCATGCCCACAACAAGACACTTCTGGTAACGGCAGAACTGGCATCGATTCCGCCTCCTCTTGTCCACAGGACAGTCTTTGTTGGCGAGGCAAACATACTTGGAATTCTTTTGTACTGTACGCTGTGAAATAAAAAGAAGAATTACTCCAAACCTGTCTCAAACAATCATTTAACATTCAAACAGTCGTCTTTGCATGGAAATAGATGAATAGGCTGCATAGACAAGTCAGATCCTATTACCTTGAAAAACCCTTTGCATCCCTCACAGGTGCGAACCCCATAGTGCTGACAGGAGGCGTTGTCCCCACACACAGCACAGCAGCCCTCATTTCCACTGGGACTTTTTAACTTGGGTGATAAGCTCCCATCCAGCTGTTCAGTGCCATCCAGGCTACACGCTTGCTCCATCACCAAGGTGGGGAAGGTCAGTGCAGAGGGGTTAGGGTGGGTCAAAGTGAAAGGATTCTGCTCTCGTGAGTGTGGTTGACCCAAATGGGACATATCCTCCACAGAACCAAAAGTGAAGAAAGAGGGCTCTTGTGGCACTGAGTTGTCCTCTGCTGCCCAGTACCCTGGACTGGGTGAGTATGGCCCAAAGGCTGAATCCCACTTGGAATTGGACGCATGGTGACTCTGGAACCGGGGGGTTGAAGGAGACGAGGTGGATGCGGGGCTGCCAAAATAGTCGGACCCACCAGGGGACACTGCCTCGTCAGGGTAACTCAGCGTGAACGCTCCAGGGTAGCAGCCATAAACCTGTAGGTCATCCAGCTTGAAGGGGTTCTCCTGGCCCGGTGACGGAGTGATGTGGGCAGGGGCTGCAGTGAACTGACATGAATAAGCGTCAAAGTCACCCACGCTTGTGTCCACCAGGGAGCTGATGCTTGGCAGGGATGGAGCAGAGAGGTGGTCCCCTTGGTTGCTCGTATCCACAGCAAGCCTGGAGAGAAAGTCTGTGCTCTGAAGCTCTGAGCTGCCAAGGCTGTTCTCGTAGAGCTGAGATCCATGCTGAGGGTGTATGCAAGTCATGGCTGCAAGACTGAAAAAGACATAATCAACAATATTAAAGCCAAACTGATTTTTAAGTTTATTTGGAACACTCAAGCCATGGCCGGTTAACCTGTTGGGGCTCCCTGGGGCAGGAATGAGCAGCTGGGCCCTCTTTTACTACCTGTGCACTGTTTACAGTATTCATGTGCTGGAATTTAATACATTTTAGAAGTTATATAAAATGTTATATAACCTAAGTTAGGTTGCCCTACAATTGCCACACAGTGGACTTCGGGGGTCCCCTGGCGTTGTGGGGGCCCTGGTGCAGTTGCCTACTTTGTAATCCAGCCTTGCCTTAAGAAAGACATACTATATACTTCATGAGAAAACCTAGAAGGTGCCCTGCTCTTCATAGCAACAGTTGTAAACCATTGTGTCATGTATTACTATGTAGTAAATATGGTCAGCTGCTCATGCCGGAAAGTACAGTATGTGGGCGTTGACTTTCAGACAGGGGCTCAATGATAACACATGAGGCACATGTTAAACACTTGGATGGCAAAAAACAATATATTTTGCGTATTGATATCACACTATTCATACTGTTCATACTGTTTATATCTTGACACATTCATACCTTCTACTTTATTTTATTCTATTTTTATTCTAGATATCACGATTTATTTTGTGTATTACTTTGCACTTTACTGCTTTTGACACTTCTGGTTAGATGCTAATACTGCATTTTAGTTGTCTCTGTCCTTGTACTATGTGTAATGACAATACAGTTGACTCCAATTAGATCAGGAATAGAATCAGGTTTATTGCCAAGAAGGTTTTCACATACAAGGAATTTGCCTTGGTGTTTTGGTGCATAACAATAGGCTATACACAGTAAGAGAAAATAAAAATATAAAGCAAGTCCTACAAACGTCAACACACATAAATATAGAACAGAAGGTTTTACTATAAAAATATGAAAAAAATACTTAAAAAATACAATATGCCTATATTCGTTTTAAAATTAAACAACTGTACAGTTTTGTGCAAGAATGAGTAAAATATTGAGTAGGCCTATATAGTCACCTATATAGACACCTGTAGCGTCAATACAACTTCACTTTGCTTTCTGCTTAATAAATGGGAACGGGGCGGCTGCTTTCGCTTCCATTTAAACTAATTTTAAAGCCCATGTGTCGGTTGTGACATTTAAAAAAAATGGAGTTTCCGCATTCAAGTGTAGGCCTACTATATTATAAAAATAAAAATAAATATTTCTTACCTGTTGGGCCCGTTTACAAGTGTTTTGAACTGTCTGTATTCCACAAACAACCGTCAGTCATCTTCAGTATTTCCCAGCTGAGGAGCAAGTCCCTGCGCGCTTACATCTCTGTAACACTTTTATACTATCCGAGTTATTCTACCCATGACGCCAGAGAAAGAGTTCCATACATGGGCGGTGGGCGGGGAGATTTCCAGGCTCCGGCCAATCACAGCGCGCGTTCGAGAGAATAGACGTTCGATGACGCACTCCAGGATTCCGTTGACGCGCGAATGGTGAAGAACCGCAGCATTGTCCTCCCCACACGTTCTCTTTATGCATCCATGCCCCACACACACACACACACACACACACACACACACACACACAAACAGAGCTAAATAAAACTCAATAAAGCGGAATATGATATAATATTATTGAACAGGCTGACACACCGCCAATACAGTACGTTTTGCTGATAAAGTGGAAAATGTTTTATGATTTACAAACAGGAAGTCACAGTAGTTTAGACGTTTTTCGATTTATAGGTGGGAAAACTATTTTTAATTGATGTTGTGTTGTGGTAGAGTGATGATAAAAGAGGCTAAAAACTGCATTTACAGTAAAAAATCTTATCTGGTGGGTGTGCGTTGTATAGAAAAAGTGTACATATTGCACAGAGAGTGTGAAGAACAATAGGTTAATGGGGCAGAAACAGGTTACTTAATCCAGCCATGTGCAATTCAATCCAATTATTGTACTCATGATAATACTACTACTACTACTACTACTACTACTACTACTACTACTAATAATAATAATAAGATTTCTAAAACTTGTACTATTAGATTATTTTACATGACTTTTATCCAAAGCGACTTACAATTGCTATATATGTCAGAGGTCGCACACCTCTGCAGCAACTAGGGGTTAAGTGTTTTGCTCAGGAACACACTGGTTGATGTATTGCAGTGGGATTCAAACCCAGGTCTCCCACACCAAAAGCATGTGTCATCATCATTTAGACAGTCAGGTGTCCTAATTGAAGGTCTTTCTAAAGGTAATAGTTGTGGTGTATTGCAGCATTGTATACTAGATAAGATAGATAAGTACTTTATTGTCATTATACTACTGCTGTGCAAGACTACAATGCAACAAAACTTGTGTTGGCACTCCCTGATATTAAAAGAAATATAAAAGAAAATCAAAATAAGAGCAGTACTTATTGTGCAAATAATCAACAAACAAACAATAAACAATAGCAGCGTAAAAGTGTGAGAAAGGAATATAAAAAGTATGGCATATGGACATATTCCACAAGTGTTGGCTGATACTTGTGGTGTTCCTATTATTTTGTCTACCTCCTAAATGTTCCTAAAGTAGTAGAGGAAACTGCACACGTACTCTTTGCAGGCCTGCTGTACGATCCCAGAATTTTACTTCTCTTTCCACCTGGAGTTTTTTTTCTTCTTTTTTTTCTCAAATTACAGAGGCTCACTAATGATCACTGCTCCAGAATGTCAATTATAACAGAAAGAGCTTCTCGCAATCTGGCGCAACAGAGGAAGCAGGCTACAAACACATCAAGCTGAAATTGTGTTGGCAAAAATATTGAATATTGTAATAAGGGACTCAGCTGTGTGTTTGCATTGTGATCCTTGTTATTGCTGTCTGTTCAAGGTCATTCTTGCAAGAAGATTAAGAGTTGTGCGTCTGCCATCAGCTTTGAGACAAAATTCTTGGATGGTACACATTTTTGGCTCATGGTTGCAGACTGCACTGGAAACTAATCACCCTCCCATTGAAGATTTTTTTTTCTTGTTCCTGTGAATGACTGGGCATCTGTGATGTCATGCCAGCACTGACTGTGCCTCCCTGCTACACAGAAACTGATTTCACTGGTTATCTGATTTGGGTTAGCAGACACAGGGCACATTTTGTGACATCAACAACATCCTTTGAGCGCAGATTCATATGATAGAGAACTACTTCAAGTTATTTGCTGGAAGGACAAAGTTGTAAATACAATGATAGTTGTTGGTCAGTTGTAATGTAGATTTTACTGTGTATCTGTGTAAAGGTTGATGTGAGGGTTTCGAAATTATGTGTTGTGCAAGAAATGTGGCCTTTATGTGCAACTGTTCTCACACACACACACACACACACACACACACACACACACACACACACACACACACACACACACACACACACACACACTGTACTTATTATGTATTATCATGTTCATAGCCAGAGCTCCACCCACCACCTGTTGCTCCTCCGGAGTGCTATTTTTGAGTTGAGAAGATGTTTGTCATTGTGGAGAAATCCTCTAGTTCTTCAGTACAATCTTGTCCGTCACATCTATGTTTGTTTCTGGTGAGATTTCAATGGCTTAACATCTCATTCAAGTGACCAGGAGACCTTTGGGGGATCCATGAGGAAGATCAGCATTGTAATGGCACTGATAACAAAGTTTTTTCATCAGATAGACTGACTGAAGCTCCAACTGTTACAGCCGGAAAAAAGCTACAGCTGTTGAAGTCAGTTGTGCATTAGATCCCTGGTAGTTTGCATACAGATGTAAATAAGGCACAGATGAAGATGCTATCAGTGTTGCTTTGCATCTTTTTCCAAACTTTAGAGGATTCCTCTGCTTGTGCACAGTTAGGAAGTTACGTAGATTAAGGTTTGTTTGTGTCTACATAAAGTGGTATCAGTCATTCCTTACCAGTTGTACACAGCAGATCAGTGTTTGAACACACTCCAGGGATGTGGCATATCTCCTGTTATATTCAGATTGTATAATAATAAGTGTCATCACATAAACTCTGACAATCATGCCATTTCATATGCAGATATACCTAATATAAGACAATCTATCAGTGGACCAGACTGAAGAAAATAGATTTGTGAAATGGTACAATGACAATGACCTTATCTTGAATGTAAAAAGGATAACAACAAACCTGTGGTTAACCAAACACGTCCATTACTCTGCTTTCTTTTCACACGTTCCTCTGCTTTACACTGACTGAAAGCACACGGTGTGAACGTGATGTTATTAAAGCAACACCTGACTCTTCACTCCACCTATGTGTGTTTTAGGACTTGCAGATACATTTGTGTCTGACACAGCTCATATTCTGTACCAAAAATAGTTTGCCCATTTAATAGCTGTCGAGACATTTCACTAAAGCCCAAAAGTGCCAACCTCATGGTGGCGTCAGTCATTGGTGCGATGAAAACTCAGGGGCTCACCAAAGTCCTCCATGAGGCTTATATCACCACTGTCCTTATCAAGTTTCACTTTCCAGTCTCAAATTAAAAGGGGATGAGACATCACGCATAAGAGATATCTCATATTTAACATACAGATCACATAAATTATGACTTCCTCGACCACTTCTCTTGTCATCCTCTGTGGACAACAAATACAACAACATTTCATGTCACTTTTTATTTTAATGTTGGTTGTGGAGAGAATAGCGCTGTCTAACACATCACTCCACAATCTCCCATAGGTGTCCAATTGGGTTGAGGTCTGGTGATTGTCTATAATTACAGCATTTTTATATTTTTCATGGCCACTTGTGTCCTGTGTGGAAGCATCTGCATTCATTCTATTTCTCCACTGATAATTCATGTTTTTCCATTTTTGATTGGAGACAATTAACTATATTATATGTGTGACAGCGTATGATTACTGATGTATCTTGGACAGTTTGATACATGGTTTGATGTGGTCTAAAAGCAGGAATAAAAAGGTTTTTTTCACATTATGGTGGCACCAAATGGAAAGTCTACAAGACAGTCACTACTTCATAAAACACAAATAAATCCACCCATTACTGTAGTTTCTTCTGTAAAACAGACATGTGAAAAAGAAAGTTGGCAAGAACTGTCAGGGATAATCCATATGCCTCATTCAATACCACAATATGGAAAATGTTTTAAAGACGGATTTAAAGACAATGAAATTCACATATTTGGAGAAGCTGCTGCACACATGACGAAAACATGACTAGGCCTCCTTGTGACTGTTCCTCTTTTTTTGACCAAACACGTGAGGCAGTTTTCTATCACACTCACATTCCTCCATGAGGCTTATATCACCACTGTCCTTATCGAGTTCCACTTTCCAGTCTCAAATGAAAAGAGGATGAGACATCACACATAAGAGATATCTTATATTTTACATACAGATCACATTCATTATGACCTCCTCTTCCACTTCTCCTCTCCACAGCTTTGACTGTGCTTTTAGTTAACTCTTTTCTGTCAGTACTATTGTAGGCTACTTCCTATGTTTGAATTAGATATGACAAGTTACATAACTGTGTACTGGGAGACAATTTATTATCAGACACTCCAGGAGCAAGTGACATCTTAACCTATCTGTTGGCACAGTTCTCAACAAGCTGACATTTGCACTAACGGGAGGATGATTTTACATACTGTTCATGCTCTATCTGGTGGTGCCACGTGGGAGCATGAAATTCAGGTCTCTCGAAAGGTTAATGTAGTTTTTGGTCTTGACTGCAAACATGATGCAAAAATGTAAGCTGATTTAACAAGAAATCCCACTTGGAATAAGTGAAAGTTAGACCAGAGAGAGAGAGAGAGAGAGAGAGAGAGAGAGAGATTTTTTTTTTTATATATATATTGGAACTCAATCATACAATCGAAAGCTCCAGAACAGCTACTAATCGACTCTGTGGAAAGACTTCCAAGTGGTGGAAGAAGTATTCAGATAATTTCTCCAGTAAAAGTACCAATAGAACAATGTAAAATACACTATTACAAGTTACAGTCCTGTATTGAAAAGTTTAGAGTTATTATCAACAAAATGTACTTTAAGTATCAAAAGTCAATTCGTTCTGCAGAAAATGGCCTCTGTGACTGATTAATACTCATGTATGAATAGCACACAGAAGTGCACTTTACTGTCGTAGCTGTTTGTGGTGCATTACTACGGTGGCCGACAGGGGCAAACGCCCTGCAACTTAAGAAAACACACGCAAATAGACAAAACACAAGCAAATTAAGAAAACAACTTCATTAATTTGCCAACACATGTGCAGCATTCAGCAAACGCGCTGCAAATACCACAACACAACCAAATACATAAACGCACTGCAACTAAAAAACGATGCAAAAAGAAAAGCACGCAAACCCCGAAAAAAGAAGCGATGCAAAAAGAAAAACAACTTCATTAATTTGACAACACATGTGCAGCATTCAGCAAACGCACTGCAAATATCACAACACAACCAAATACATAAACGCGCTGCAAATACACACAACACAACCAAATAGATAACGCTCTGCAAATATGAAACGATGCAAAAAAAAAAGCACACAAACCCAGAAAACAAATGCAACAAAAAAAACGCTGCATCCAGATTACACAACGGAAGTTCTCCAGACCTCTAGAGGGAGCAGCTAGTGGAACAGCTGGATTTTCGACCGTTATTAACCGATATTAAATTCATATTATTATTATTATTATTATTATTATTAATAATAACATAATATATTAATAATATACAGTATATGCTCCCGTCTCATGCCCTCCCGGCTGGTGCTGTCCCCGAGCTTCGGCTTTTCAAAATAAAAACTTGCGTCTGGTCCGCTATGTGTTTGTACTTTGGTGTGTTGGATGTTTGTGAACTAAACAGTACGGCAATCATACTAATGAATACAATAACTTTTTCAGCAGATGTCTTAGTTACAACACGTTGGAGTTAGCAAAGCAGTTTTGTGTTTATATGTGCGAGCGGGATTTATTCAGTTTGATAAATCCCACGGTAAATTGGCTGGTTTACTAACAGGGAGGGATTATAAATCCTGTCTGTTTTTTGTATTTCAAGAGCGAATTGCTCCACAATATGAATACAGATTGATCACTTATTTTGTTGGTAACCGTTGTTGTATAATCACAATATTACACTTGAGGAGGCCTACACTTCAGTAATTTCGGACCTCGAATTTAAACCCTCTCATGTAATATGGCTTAAACAAACGTCAACGTTAAACACTGATGCAGTTTTAAATGTTTTATCACCACAAGTTTACAGACGTCTCTGCTGATTGAGTATCACCTGTGACCTGAGCCGAGACACACCCACCAAACGAGAGAAAACATCTCAAACATAGATTTAATATTTACAGTCTATGCAGTCTATGCGGTTTCTCTCTCTCTCTCTCTCTCTCTCTCTCTCTCTCTCCCTCCCTCTCTCTGCTGAATGCTGCGCATGTGTTGTCAAATTAATGAAGTTGTTTTTCTTTTTGCATCGCTTCTTTTTTCGGGGTTTGCGTGCTTTTCTTTTTGCATCATTTTTTATTTGCAGTGCGTTTATGTATTTGGTTGTGTTGTGTGTATTTGCAGCGCGTTTGCTGAATGCTGCACATGTGTTGTCAAATTAATGATGTTGTTTTCTTAATTTGCTTGTGTTTTGTCTATTTGCGTGTGTTTTCTTAAGTTGCAGGGCGTTTGCCCCTGTCGGCCACCGTACATTACAGATCACAATTACAATTCAACAGATTGAATAAAAACCAATCAATCAATCAAGCTTTATTTATATAGCACCTTATGAGTATAACAAAATGCAATCCAAAGTGCTGTACAGTGATAAACAACAGACAATAAACAGGGACAAAAAAGACCAATACACACTATAAGACAAATAAAATATGGATAGTTTCAGTTATTTTTCATGCAAAGAAAGTTTGTTTCTAGCTTTTCAAATGTGAAGATTTTTCTGCATTGAGTACTTTTACTTTTAAGACTTTCAGTATACATGATCATACTTACATACCTTTACTGGTTCTAAACCCTAAGAGTCATGCACCCTCCAAAGGGTCACACACTAAATCTGAGGGGTCGTGGGATGTTAAAGAAGAAAACTAATGTTTTGTTTTGGATTTGGACTTTGGTCATCAAACAAATCCAAGAGAGGGGCATGATAGGTGAGCAGGTCAGGAACAGGCAACAGGTCAAAACACAGGAAAAGGCAACAAAAAAGTAGGAAAGGAACAAATCAGGTTCATTGACAATCTGGTAGGAATTGAGTGGGAAATGGCCAGTTAAAGGGGTGATAGAATGATTATATAGGGTATTTCACACTGTTCCTTAAGGTCTCCTAATAGGGTATGTAACATTGATTGGGCTGAAAATGGCCCGTTTGCTATTCTATGGGCCCTGTGTTTTGGCCCTATTTGGAAAGAGAGCTTTTCTTCCAAATATGGTATGCTCATGAATATTTAGATGAGCTGTGATGAACCACATACACATACATTGGAGACGAGACAGCAGGTCTCATATTTCAGACACTGCAATGTTTCGTTAGTAAATTCACTTCTGAGACTTTTTTATGTGAGAAATCAACTATATAAAGCTCAAATATGGGCCGTTTTACAAAAATTGATGGCTAACTGCAAATTTGGTAAGACGTGTCAGACTTCAGGAGCTCCACACAGTCTGACGAGACAGCGGCAGCCCGCTGCGATCCATACCCAGGGCAAAGTCACCGTTTCTGGGTTAAGGGGACTACTGGGGCTCGGGGCTCCGCGGAGCTGGCCGGCTGCCGGCATAACTATAGTATATTTACAGTTTGAATTTCGTCAAGCCACTTATATTACAGATACCGTAAGGTCTTACAAAGCTTAGCTAACACTTGTGTCCGATTTCAATTTAATGCATTTTTGTGAATTTGAGGGGTTTCGTTAGCTGCTAGTGTCCCTTCAATCCTATGGGTAAAGATCGCGGCTAGCTAGCTAGCTACACTTTCGGCATAACTATAGTATATTTATACTTTGAATTTTGTCACGGCATGTATATCACAGCTACCCTAAGGTCTTACAAAGCTTAGCTAACACTTGTGTCCGATTTCAATTTAATGCATTTTTGTGAATTTCAGAGGTCTCGTTCGGAGGAGGCTAGCTAGCTCTCATTGATAGAGCTCCATCCAGCTCACCGCAGGCACAACCAATGAGACTCGCAGACAAGAGGCGTTTATTTCCCCAATCGTTTATTTAAATAACTCAACACACATATCCATTATAAGATATATAATATATATATATATATAACTGGAACCTGTGGTAAGAGATTGCGGGTGTAACAAGCTCTCTGACCGCGCTGTCACTCACACACACCGGCCATTAAGCAGGAAGAGGGGAGCAGCAGGCCCTGGAGCTCTGTCAGGGCAGCAGCGTTTGGTAAGCCAGTAACCCAGAAACAGTGACTTTGCACGCATATGGAGCACTGCGGCCGGCCGTGACGGAGCTCCATCTAGCTCACAGCGGGCCGGGGTCTGTGAAGGAGGACAGGCCGGGCGGCGAGGCTGCTACCCAGGCAGCACCGGCCGCTGAATTCCGACACATAGTCGGACAAAATTTGTAATTAGCCATACATTTTTGTAAAACGGCCCATATTTGACCTCTACATAGTTGATTTTTTGCATAAAAAAGTCTCAGAAGTGAATTTAGTGATAAAATAGCAGATGAACAATGTATACAATTTCTGAGATCTGCGCGACCTATTCAGAAGACTACCTGATCTCAGATCAGTGGTGTAGCCTATGTAAATGTTGGGGCGTGACAAAGGTAGAGACCAGAGCCAAATAAGGAGGAGCCACTGAGTTGACGTCAACTCGGTGATTCGTTAAGATTTGCCTGTTTTCAGAGGCAGTTTCAAATTGTGAGATTTTCAGAGAAAAGGGAGGCCAATGAGATTTTGAGGTTCTATGTATGTTCTATTTACCCACCAAACTGTCATTATTCAACTATGACAAGGTAAAATCGGTTTTGCATTCTAACACCCCTTTAAATACTGCAGGGCTGATGTGGAAAAGTGGAAACAGGTGAGCAGGTGAATGAGAGAGCATGACTGGAACAGGGGGATGGGGGGTCTGAGGGCATCTGGTGGATGGAAGAGGAAATGCAGGGGGCTGGGGAAGTGACAATGTGGCTGAAGGGAGGGACAAGACTGAGGCCGACTGAGTGATATCTCTGAAGTATGGAAATGGAAGGTAGCATGCAATAAAAATACTCAAATAGAATACTAGTACTTCAAAATTGTTCTTCAGTAGGCCTACTTAAACTTTCAATTTTATTTTGTCCCTGGAGGGCAATTGGCTTTACATCAAGGAATATTACAATACACTAAAGAACAGCAATAACATCTAAAAAATGTCAAGGCAGAATAGAATATGACCATACAAATACAAATACACAGGAGGAGTATAGTGACTAGACATGTATACATGATCAACATCTCTGCTGTCCTAACACAATCGTCATCAGCAGCAGCATAGACATCATCATATCACAGACATCATCGTCATCATCATCAACACGAACCACATCATATCATCAACTACACTACACATTTGGCCATTGTTGGGTCTCTTTAAATTATAGAGTGTGGTCTAGACCTGTAAAGTGTCCTGAGATAACTCCTGTTGTGATTTGACACAATAAATAAAATTGAATTGAATTTAATTACTTGTTACTCTAACAGGGGGAATCCAAACATTGAGCACAATGACGTACTATAGGTCCTTATCTATACAGATGGTTTCTCTGAACAAACATACAAGTAAAAGTTATTCACTTTCATTTTGTAATTCTGGCTTGTTGCTCTGATGAAGCTCTTACAGAAGTCACACCAGTAGAGAGACACTAAAACCTTTCGCTTTTTGAGAGCATGCTCATTAACTACGCTTGACTTGTGTTGACTCTCAGGTTAGGGTTGAAATTCAGCTCAAGGGCCATGAAGATCTGTTGAAGGTAATTTACATGTTACTGAATCACTAGGGTCAATGCTGCTGGCCCAAAGTCTTCTCTGACAGTTCACAGCTTTATGTTTGTTCAAGCTGTATAAAAGTGGGGCGCCTCATGTACAGAGGCTTAGTCCTTGTTGGAGCGGCCGCAGGTTTCGTTCCGACCTGCTGCATGTCATTCCACTTTCCTGTCTTAATCTATCCTAGCAATAAAACACCCCAAAAATGATCTTGAACTGTATAAAAGTGAGCTTGAAAATGTATTGGATCTTAAAATAAAATGGGTAAAATATTTTTAACTTGGTCGGAACATTGTAGAGACAATACAAGGAAGCAGACCTGACTAATAACCCTTTTTTCATGAAGATATTTTGACTTGTCAAAAGAAAAGAAAAGCACAGGTGTAAATAATCAGGCTCAATTCCATTTGGCTGCTCCACTGTCCTGGTATTGTGCATGCTGACTGAGTCACTCACACTGGAACACACCTATATTTTGCTTGTATCTAACAATACGTAACTGTTAACCTGATCCTTCAAAGAAAGAACAATAGTTTATTATTGTTCGATAAATGCACTGAGTGGAAAAATGACCTGTGTCTTAAGAGTCACAAAAAGTTTCTTTGACAGAAATTAAGAAAAAGGGACCACTTACGTGAATCAAGATGCTAGATATTGATTGCAGATCTGGAACTAAGAAAATGTTGGTTTGTGTCTTTTGAAATCAAAGTTTACAACCTGACATATACTTTTCGTGATTCACTACCAGTGTTAAGGGTGTTTAATGAAATTCTGCATAGAAACCATTGTGTTGTGCACTGATTTACCACTGGAGGGCAGCATCCCGACGTGACTGAGCAACCTCATCTCAGTAAATTCCATATTTACTGCACTTAAATGTCAGTGCTGCTCTATCTAGTTGTTTAATGAAGAAAAACAGTAAATGGTTGGCATTTGGTTTTGGCTGGATGATCAACACATGTCGAACATCAGCAATTGTATCAATATTTTAAGCAATGCTAGTTTTGGTTAGTTATCGGTTTACCCATTTGCACAGGTAAGACAACACAAACAGAACAATACATTACATGTTTAAAAGAAGGAGATGTGGGCTTATAAAGACATCTCACAAAATGAAAAATAAAGTGCTAAGATTAGGATTAATGAATGAAAAGGGGAAACAACTATAAAATAACATAACACAGCACAAAATACAGAAGATTTTAATGATATATATTATATTTGCCAACAATAAAAATTGTCTAAAAAAGTCTATTGCTGCTAATAGGCCTAAAATACAAGCACAGAGAGACAGACAGACAGAGAGAGAGAGAGAGAGACAGAGAGAGAGAGAGATGGCCATAATCTACAAAATGAGTTTATGTGACTGAATGAATAAGTTGCAGTATGGTATTTATTCCACAGATGAGAATTGAAAGACAGTTGTTTATAATAGAAGAACATGTAAATGATTTACACATCTGATGTTATGTGTGGATGTTATTACTTTAATTAATCGTTACAGGTAGGCTACACACGATACAGACACTTATGTGAGAGACTCTAGTCAATGGGCCTACATGGGCTATGGTAGTTGTCAGTGTTGAACAATAACTTTCCATCCAGATTTCATTAAGTGAAAATGACGCAAGGGCCGCTGTGCTGTCAACAGAGACATTTCATCACAGCACGGTTTGAATAATGAGCTCTGTCTTCATGCGTGTCTTTGTCACCCGGGAGGACAAAATCTTTTCTGTCATCTGTTTGTAGGTCACAAGAATGTCCCCCTTTGAGCCTTCCCACTCTCACATTCCTCCCTCATCGACTGCCCACATACACTGGGCCACACACACTAGGCTGGACCGTCCAGCACTAGGTTCATTTTCAGGGATAGTCCTGAGGATGTCACTGGGGCAGTCATTGACAGTCTCAGGACACATTATATTGTTGTACTGTAGGCATTGATTATTGAGCTACAGTTGATCGCATAGGAAAACAGTAGCGGAAGAAGTACTCACATGCAAAAGAACAAACACTAACCTGGCACGTCAGATGGTTTGTTAACACAGAACCATCTGAGAAGCCGTCATTGGAAACTGTTTGGAAAAGGGCAGGCATATTCAAAAAATACCTATCAGATGATTGGATGAACCATCTATCTATATGACATTTGCCATTGTTGTTTTAAACAAACAGTCACGGCCGCCACACACACCTAACCACACCTGTAGCTGCCAGAAGCTCATTACCGGACGCTGATTGGTTCGATCCACTGCTGTTCGGACACATAGGCAATAGTTGAAGGCTGACAATATGGATTTTCGTGTGATTTACAGTATTTCATGTGATTTATGCTCATCATATTCTTCTCGCGGGATCTCATGATATCCCAAAAATCTAGCTGTTTTAAAAAAAACACACCAGAATTTGAAAATACAACCCTGCAGCTCTCCCCTCTCTTTTTTTCTTAGCCCCTCCCACCAGACGAGCACAGGCATATGCACACGCTTCGTACAGTAGCCTGATCAATGGAGGTACATTTTAAAGATAATTGCCTGATTTCCTGCGCGTGGCTCACACGCCGGATGTCCCTCACTTTCTGCTCTGTGTATTGCCGTTCTCAAACTCACAAACTTCAAACAACACGCTGAAAATGGCAAGTTTTGAACAAGATTTGGATCATACAATTAGACAGGCCTACTTGGTTCTTTCGGTGAATGATTGTAAAGATTTACAAAGAATATGTTTACGGCATTTACTCTCTGACTGGGACGTTTTGGGGCCGATTGGTGCGATTGCTGTGGACAAAATATACATGGCGACACACTTGTAAGAACTAATGAGGTTTAACCATGTATCCAGCTAATTTAAATAGCTCACATTACTGTATTGTCTTAACACAGTTAACTGTATTTAATATTGTATGTGGCATTTTCTTTTGCAGGGTTCAAACCAAAACAAGTTTCTTCACAAAACCTTTTTGCAGAGCTTAGCACTGCCCAAGACAATTGTGATTGGTTTAAAGAAATGCAAACAACCCAGAGTGTTTTTTTCATCCTATCCCAGAATGTATGTGGAGTAAGGTCTGGAAATGTGAGACTATTCATACAGTAACATGTACAAGTAGACCTACTAGTCATTCATTTCAATCATCCCGATCATGATTTTGATGCAGTTATATAGCAGCAATTCTATGAGAATTACCGTCCTGTTTTCTTAGCAAACTTGGGGGCCTGAAAAGCCCTTTATGACATACTGTATTTAAAGGTGCCCTGCCACACGTATTTCATTACTTTGTGGTAATGTCTGAAGTTCTACCATGGACTCTGTAACATTTTTTGTGGAACAAATACCTTGGTTACCTTGCCTTCATTAATGGAGTCACAAGTCAAATACATTGGGAATCACTGGTCTTATCTTTACCAATAGTCTATTTCATAAGCTTATTATATACTTTTTTTCTGAGAAGTATCTAGTAACTATAGCTGTCAAATAAATGTAGTGGAGTAAAAATGTAATTCATGTAGTATTTGAATGTAGTGAAGTTACTTTCCACCACTGTAAAAAAAAAAAAACATTTGAAATTACATGTCATTTAGCTGACACTTTTATCCAAAGCAACTTACAATTGCTATATATGTCAGAGGTCGCACGCCTCTGGACCAACTAGGGGTTAAGTGTCTTGCTCAGGGACACATTAGTTGATGTATCGCAGTGGGAATCAAACCCAGATCTCCCACACCAAAGGAATGTGTCATATCCACTGCGCCATCACCACACATTTAAGAAAACAACAAGTTCACAGGAAGCACCTCAGCCTTTATTCACACCTCGGCTTTGTGGCATTTTCCTTTTGGTTTTTCAGGTTGTCGTCATGGTCATTGCTGCTGTCTCTGAGCAGAGGTGTGGACGAGGGTTGGGAATGTTTTCCTCGCTTCCTAGGAAAACCCTCAGGAAGCATTACATGAGGCCCCAAAACACTTGGTCAAGCCAGAAAGTCAGGAGGCAGCGCTGAACACCCCCTGGAAGTCCCTATCTCCTCACAGGCCTGCACGGCCGCCGCGCTGGGCTGCTGGTGCTTTTGTTTTGATTCCTCTCCAGGCCTGGGACAGTCGCCATCACTGACTCACACATATTGGCTCTTGGCTGACTTTGGCCCCTTTTCATTTTTTCTTCAATGAGTTTCCTCTTGTTTTTTTCCAGATACAGTACAGTCCATGGATGAAATAGCAGCGTTATTGTCTCAAAGTTTCCTGGACCTGTTCAAGGCCAGGAGGCTGTTGTTTAAGAGTAAGCAGGGGGAATTTATAAAGAGTTTGTGTGTGTGCGCACCAGGGGTTGATTGCACTGATGCAAGTGGAATCCCCAAACAATACAAAGCCATAGCTTGTCAGTATAAGACAGGGATTGAAGAAGTTTGTAGAGGGTGGAAGAGAAATGTCAGCTGTTACAACCACAGCTGCCATTCAGATGGAAATGGATAATAGCTTTGCCCCAACGTGCTTATGTTTGGTCTCTTTTCAAATCACAGTGAATTCCCCAGTCTCATCAGCATGCAGAATACAGTCGCTCTCTATTTTGGTGCTGAATTCAGCCCAACAAACTGCTTTCACACTAAACCAAAGAGACCAAATGATAAGACAGTGAGTCCTGTGAAATATACAGGTCTATGGGTGTTAAAGATTAAGCACAAAAGAGATTGTTTTGGATGTAACATGGAAACGACCTCTGCTCTAAAATGATCGGCAAAACTAAGAAATGTGCTGTGAGATGTAATCTAGTAATCTAAAACCAAATGGAAAAAAAGATAGAAGAAGCAGCGGCTGACAAACCACATACTGACTAGACAGATGGGTAAACTTCCTCCTTTCCCAATACGTTAAAAAAAAAAAAGAATGTTGATCAGTTAGCGTAGTTTTAGTAACATGATATCACAAGCAGAGTATCTCCTTTCATGATCGTCATTTGTGTGTCACCATCACCTTAAATACAAATCTTTCAATATGAAGTGTGTGTGTGGGTCATCATCACCGCAGATGAGTCAGTTCTACCTTCATGGATTGAGAATGAAGCCCTTTGAGGGGGGAGTGTGTGTGGGCCAAAAGTGAGAATGTGTTGAACTGCGTCAGATAAAAGCAACTCTGTATACTATGTACCCACACACTATATAAATATGCTGTATTACTGAACTTTATTTGGACTCAAAGTCATTTCAGACCACACCCTGTATCAGTTTTAGGTGGTTTTATTGACAGAAGTGGGGCTGTTTCGGTAGGTCGTCAAACAAAAGCACAACGTGATCTTCCTAAGAACAGAGAACTTCAGCTACAGTAATTGTTTTCTGGGAACATGGTACAGTATCTCTGGGCTCCATCCTCTCTGTATTCCTGGAGCTGGCTTTTGAAAAAATCCCGTTGAGTCAACATCCTCTCTCCTCTTGGACAAACACCACAGCTTACAGCATTCCTGAAGCCCAGACGCTCCTGCTCTGCAGCCTGAGCTTTCAGGCGGGCATGCTGATTTCATTTGCCCAGACGTGTTGGGAGATGAGGACAATATGCTGTCCTCTCTTGTCGGCTGTACTGTTCAGTCAGTACGGATGTGGTGGTTGTATTTGTTCAAGCATCCCCTGGAGGAAGAAAAAAAAAAAAAGACGTTCAGAACAGGGTGATCCCCACCACTTCCTGTCTTTGGAGACAGGAAGAAGTTACTGTCGCTGTTCTCTTTCTTTCGACCCACGTGAGGATGTCTACTGGTCTGCGTGTTGCTCTAGACACTCGTGCTTACACACACGCATAGCTTCAGGGCTTTGGTAAATAATCAAACTGAAATATTTAGCTGTTACAATTTCAGGCAAAAAGGTTTCAAACTGAGGCTAAAGATATAACCCCATGACACTTCCTGCCATTGTATTGAGGACTTTCTCCTTCTCCCTCACACTCACGGCTGTCAGAGGTTTTATGTAAAAGCATTTCAGTCCTAGATGCATGGGGCAGAAATGACCCAGCAATATTTCATATTCCAGTTATTCCTCAAAAATCGTGTTTTTGATTTCCCCCATTCATTTTTTTAGGCTATTATTATTATCTCAACTTTTCATATGTGGGTAAAAAAATACCCACATGCATTTCCTATAAAAATGAATAGGAAATTATCTCAACTTTTCATATGTGGGTAAAAAAAAATACCCATATGCATTTCCTATAGAAATTAATAGGAAATCATTATCAGTTATTTTCATTTTCAGTAATGTGTGTGTGTGTGTGTGTGTGTGTGTGTGTGTGTGTGTGTGTGTGTGTGTGTGTGTGTATCAGAGAGTGAAACTGAACATTGGCAGGTGGTTCCTTATCTGACTTTGTATTCTCAAACATCATAAAACAATCATGAAAAAAGAGGAACCTGTTAACTAACTAACCGTTCTAAATGGGGCCTTTCGTACACCATCTGTACACCCACTGTACACCCACTGTGAAGGCTACATGTTTCACATGTTTTGACATCCTTTCAAATCCAAGAAAATAACCTGCAAATGATTAGGTTTAATCCTGATTACTGATGCTTTTGTAAGCAGGACATAAAAGACAGAGAGTTGCAGCGTTTAAGCCAAACACAATCTCATATATATATATATATATATATATATATATATATATATATATATATATATATATATATAGTATTGTATTATTTGGGCTAAGCCTACGACTATCTACTAATATACAAATGATTCATTAATAATTCACCCATGCAGCTGTTGTGTTTCCTGTGTTAGCATTAAAGCTAAATGGTCATGACTGTCTGACATATGAGCAGCAAAGGGAAATAAAAGCACATGCAATAACACCAGACATTTACACCCGGTGCTCCCCTAAACAGGAAATAGTATACAAGTGTGTGCGTGCGTGCGTGTATGTGTGGGTGTGTGGGTGTGTGGGTGTGTGTAGGGGTGGGGGCGGGGGTCATTTAAGGTCTATTTTCTGAATGGAGATGCCACATTATGAAGAGATACAATGAACAGAAAGTGTTGCTAACTAAACACATTTATTTTTATGGACAGTCGTCTTTGCAGAAAGCTTCATCTTATGACAACTTTGTCAACCCCTGAGATGTTGGACTGCAATCTACCAGATCCTGTAGTGATTTTCCTTTACCCCTAAAACAATTAAAAACAGCTCTGAAAGATCTATTCAGTAAAACACAATTTGAATTGATTTCCCCACGCAATCCTTTAAAGAGGCTATAGCTGATTGCAGCTACTTAGCATTGGACTTTCATCAGGTTGTGGGACCCACAAAAGACAAATATAAAAAAGAAATAGCTGAAATTGGTCCTAATTTTAGTCCAAAATACTATCCTACAATTCCTATAATGCAACTCATTGTGCAGCGTCTGTCATTAGACCCTCCCTGTCTTGTAAACGTCCACGTTTTCAAACTCCACCCTGAAGTTTGTAACGTCAGCTTTCTGTTAAATATGTGCAGCAGAGTAGGGATTTCCGGCACAGAGAACAATTTTATCGTGAGGCCTTCTTCATGGTCACCATACAACACAATTGAGTTGTTGCTGGAGTTTTGACCACTGTTAAAAATGGGAAGTCTCCAACATTATTTAAGATAACCATGACGACATCATGGGTTATTTTCTCAGACTTCAAAATGCAGCCTCCAGAGCCACAAAAACACAATATACAACTGTTTTAACAAGCGGAATAGTAGCCTACTATTCATGACGAGTAAGGTGTTCTTAATGTGTAAAAGTAGTGGAGTGTCCCTTTTAACTGGTCCAAAAATCTGTTCATTTCTTGCTAGAGCTAAATAAAAATAGTAGTTGAAAATCAAAGGCTGGTGTAACTCTACCTCTAGTTTACAGTACAGGAGTAGCGTTGTGGTATTGTATTTGAATGACAGCCTTAATGTTCCTCAGCTGCCATTTGATGCAAGAAATAGAAAAACATACATTTTACAATTAAAGTCCAAACGATCAAATAACGTATTGCAAATTTTGCAAATTGGTGCATGTTACAAGTTAACATTGAATTTGACTGACTAAATAAGCAACTTTGGAAGTTTTAGTTTGGGAGAAAAACCTCAGTAACACTCCAACACTCAGCTAATCAGCTTCATCAGGACTGTGGAGGTGTTTGTTTGATCAGATTTCATCGGTAGCGCCTGGCAACATTTGCAAAAAAAACACACAACTGCAATCAGATTTTAATTTTGAAGGTTGCTAAACCTTTAACCGTGCATGGAAATTATGTTAATATTTCTAACTTAGCTCTTCCTACTTCAAATCAGCAAAGAAAAACAAAAAACAAAACAACCAGAAATCTTTCATTTGCACCTTGTACTGGTATTTATTTGTCCTCGTACTGTTATGGTTGTGTTCCAGTTGGAGTGTGTGTAGAACTTGTATGTATTTATGTGTCTTGTATGTATTTATACTTGCTGCACACCTAATTGCCCTTCGGGGTCACAAATAAAGTTGAAGTTGAAGTTGATTTACTGTAAAATAATCAATTAGCTTTGGCAGAAACATTTTCATGTCGGAACCCATACCTCATAATAAGAAGCGGATTATCAAAATACTTTTTCACAGCCTTCAAGATAATCTTTCATGTGTAAGCTGCTATTTCTATACCACTTTTATTGGCACTACTGTATGTTGTGTGTATTTGGACCTATAGACTCACGCAGCTACTGGAATTTAATGGACTGTATCTAGGGGGGGTTAATAAAATACAGAGCTGTCCAGCTTTTAAATAAGAGGTTTTGCCTGAATAACTGATCTGTCCATTAACAAGCTGCTGGATGGAAATTATGAGCAGCAGCGTCAGGAAAGAGGCAGTTAAAGCCACAAAGAGACAATACAACCTGTAAGGTATCAGCTCACTACTGCTGCTGCTGCTGCTGGGAAACCAAATGCAGAATCTTTATCTCAGATGCAGATTATGATGACTGTTCTTCAATTTGCATTTATTAAAAAATACTGTAGAGGGGGACGGCTAAAGCGGATTCATCCAAGTCATGCTGGACAGTTTTGTTTACTCTTGTTGGTGCTACATTCACTCTTTTATGGACAATTTTAAAAGTAAAGGATATTTTTTATATGTAACTTTTTACCCTGAATGTGTCTTTAGTCCAGACCTGTTGTCTCTTGAAGCAGGTGTCCAGTCTGGCGTTGTGCTTTCTTGTTTTACTGCACATTACCTGTCCTCTCTGTTTGTTAAACTCAAACAGTGATAGACAAACATAGAGATAATCACATGCATATGATGCTGTCTTTTTTTAACCGTTCTCTTATCTTTACAGTGGTTTTCCGGCACATTTGTCACCCACATCCTGCGCCTTGACAGCCCGCTCCAGCTCTTATCCCTCTATCAGACACAACAGACTCCACAGTGCCACACTGGCCACCCACGCTTTATGACACCCCAAACGTTTTGAGTGATCTTTCTGCTTCTAACGTGTATATTTTATCTTTGCGTGAGAATAGCATTTGTGGTTTTGTCTGGTGTCTTTTCTGTGCATGTGTGTTTAAAAATTGAATCCACTTCCTTATTTTTAACCAATAAGAACATCTGCACTGATCCATAATCCTAATTTGACCAGAGAGGCACTAACGGCCATTAGGAACTGTGACGCACACCACGCTTGAGAAAGAGCATTCTGGTCTGAGCTGTTTCACCACAGAGGCTGAACTGTGTCCTGCAAGCCCTTCTGCTTCCTCTTCTCAAAAGCTTATCATTTCACATCACTGACCGGTGCTAACAGGACCGGACCAGTAAGTACAGTTCTTTTCGTGTCTGAAGAGTGCAAATTCAGAGATCAAAACTTCCCATTGAAAGCATTGTTTGCAGAGCATGGAATACAAGTGCAGACATAAATAGATAAAACTGTTTCGGTTGCGTCGGCTCGTTCACTGAGGTACACTTTTGACTTTATAACCAGTACATGCCAAAACAAAAACGGGAGAGACCCCAGGTTGGTACCAGGTGTTTGTCAAAACAAAAATGTGAGAAAAAAAGAGTAAGAGATGCAGTTACAATTGTCCCCTGGGCCTGCAGTTGAACAGGCCCAGGGGGCAAAGGGGTCAAGGGGCTCTACAGCGCCAGACTCACAATTGGACAGTTTACAAAAAAGGAGAAATGGTGTTTTATATTTCACACATTATTGTTCCTTATCAAAAACGAGGAAGAATATTTTCGATTTTGTTCATCTGCACTAGAGGTCCAATGATTAATAAATCATATTGACATACATTGATTGACAAACATTTGATTGTTGTAAGTTCTTGGTCTTACATTATTGTAAATTGAATATTTGGAGTCTTTGGACGAGACATTTGATATATTTTGGATGCTGTTTTCTAATGTTTTCTAATTTTATATTATAACATTTTTAATATATATATATATATATATATATATATATATATATATATATATATATATATATATATATATATATATATATAAAATATTTATATAATGATCAATCAATTAGTCTAGAAAACAATCTGCAGATTAATCCATAATAAAAGTGACTATCTGCAGCCCTGATTTCCATCTCCACTAAATAAAAGGTGCTCTCATGCTGTCATGTGTGTGAGTTTTTTGTTTCAGAGTATTTTGGTTTTAGATCCTAGTACAGTATGTTACTGTGTTGATTCGATGAAGAGTTTTAAGAACACAACACCTGCTGGAGCATTTTCATCAAAACATCCGAGACAAAACTGTAATCCAGCCTTTCTCAACATGACAATTTTCAGACATTCTGGTCACAACGTAGAGTTACAAAGTCAAATTTAAGAAGTCAATAAGTAATTATAGTTACAAACCCCCCCCAAAAAACACACAAGAAGTAAAAACTGACCTCCATCTGCAGTTCATACTCAAACCAACTGCTGCAAAACAAATTCACCACAGAGTCTGTGAAACCACAATGGTGTTTTAGCAGTAGGGTGACATCCAAATATTTGCAACAGTATTATTGACTAGCCACTCCCCTATACTAACCGCCCGCTGGGTTAACTGCTGAGCACCCTGGTTGTTTGGGCCCTCTGTCTCTGTTAAATGGGCCATTCACACATTGTTTTTAGTGTACCATCATCTTGAATAATCATCCCCTCGTTATGCATCCAGCCCATTTGCTCTAAACCCACGTTTCAAGCACCGGCAAGCTTGCATAACAATCCCTTAAGTCACCCCCCTCCTGCTTCTCCTTAATGTGCCCACAACAGTCAGAGGGCTCGGCTCAAAACACATGGCCACATACCATCGCTCACCATCATCAACACTCCTGACGCATCTGTGAATGAGCGGCAGAGAGGACAAAAGGGATCAACGCTGAAGAGAGAGTGACCACCATGACCTCATGGGTCAGCTGGGAGCCAAGAATGAAAAGACTCCAAGCTACCCCCCAACACACACACACACACACACACACACACACACACACACACACACACACACACACACACACACACACACACACACACACACACACACACACACACACACACACACACACACACACACACACACACCAGAGAGAGCTCTTGGACAACTGAAGCCGCCATGGGAATATGGGAGCGTGGAAGAGGAGGAATCAGCATTCGTCTGCAGGAGCTGAAAGAAAGCATTTGTGTTTGGAATTTTGGGTCATGCCTTTCTCCGCACATTCCTCACTATCCTCGCAACAATAAACTGTGTCATAGCCGATACAACAGCCTCCATTCTGGATACCTCACACCACAAAAAGCCTCAAACCATCCGAAAACCAGACATTAACCTCGAGAACTCGAGTGATAACATTCTTGAGTTGTGGAACTACGAAGGCTTGCTGTATTTAAAAGTATCACATGGAGTAGGACACATCTCCACTGGGGAAATTACAAACAGATTGTGCGTATACTTGAGGTCTGAGCGCTAATTTAAATTTGGCAGCTACGATTCCCACAAACAGTTGTGGCTTGTGGAACAAAATAGCTTTTCTTGCAAGTTCTGCACAAAATAATGAGCGTGAAATTTGAAAATGACACATATTTTATTTTTAGGAACCGTGACTTAGGTGGAAAAAATAAAATAAAAACAGCATCATTCTGAATCATCTAAAGCAGATATTAAACTTGTCTCTTACAAAAAGTGGTGTTGAACAATCACAAATGGTAACGGGTCATTTACTCAGCTGTCAAAATAAAAGTCGGTGCATGCAGTAAAAATGGAAAAATCCTTCATTCTGTACATAAAAGCAGACATGTTAAAATAAATAAATAACTTAAAGAACAAAAAGGAAACAAAAGTTATGTACAGCTGTGAAACACTGAGGGCTACAGCGCGCAGCCACATGTTCATTGGTCAAAACGTGGAGAGGTGCAACTGTCGAGCCATCACACTTTGGTCTCAGTCTCTTCACTCTTTGGGGCTGCTTTTACCTCTTTTCTTTGGCAGTTTCGTTTAACAGTCATTGGTGCTTTTAAGTCTTTGGATCTGTGAAGTTTGGGCAAACAGCTCGGTTACTTTGCTGCTCACAGTTTGCTCTCCTCCTCCTCCAGTGGTCGGTTCAAGCCCGGGATGAATTTGAGGAGGCGCCTGCGGAAGCTTTTCTGTTTGGGCTTCCTCTGCACCGTGTTGAATCCTCCCTGCTTCTCCCCCGAGGTGGCCGAGGATGACGAAGATCCCTTCATGTAGCTGCGTGTGCTGGCGCTGCGGGTCAGCTGCGTCTTGGCCGTTGTGAAGAGCTCGCTGGCTGGTCGGAGGCGCTGCTGCCTCTGCGTCGGCTGCTGCTCTCTCTTTTTGTCTGCGCTGGTGTTGTCCGAGTCCACGCTGCCGTCCGCCTGGTACAGGCAGGTCTGGTACAGAGGGTCGTCCTCAGTGGCCGTGCTGAGGAAGCTGGCGCTGCTGCTGGTGCTTCCGGTGCAGTGGAGGGCTCTCTGAGCGGCGGGGCTGGGAGTGCCGAGGCTGCCGTATACGCCTGCTGACTCCAGCGACTCGTACACCGCAGCATCACTCAGCACTATGCCTACAGGAGAGAAGGGCAGAGTTAGGGATTTCATTCATGATTGAACTAAGTATCCCTAAACACGCATGCATGAAGGAAGCTATTCAAACTGGAGCATTTCTTAGTATGAAAACATGCATTTAAAAAAATATTTCCTCAACCTTTCTTGTTTTTTTATGTATGTACATGCACTGAGTGGATTATCCTGGTGAAATAAAGTTAATTGAATTGAATTAACAAGACACAAAAACAAGACGACCTACCATGAACAAGCCTCTGCTCCTGCACCATCAACGACCGATATTCATCCCATTTCTCATGAAGAGTTTGCTACAAAAAGGAAGACAGAGATATGTTAAATGACTGGGACAAGAAAACCACAACACAGCCTGTAAAAACAACTCATGAAAAATGACTTAAACTCTGTAATAACTGGTGTACAATTAAAACATATTAACACAGACATATTAATTTAAACCGTAATGGGTTGACAGTTGCCAACTCATGTATAACAGACTTTTCCAAGCAATAAAAGACTAAAAAGCCAAATTATCTGTGTCTAAACTGCAGGTGCAAAAGTCGCCAAAGTTACTTATTGTGTCAAGGGGGACAGTATGTGTGAAACAGAAAAACTGCATTGACAAATAACAGGAGTTACAGGCTAAAACTTACAGAGGATTACATATAAGGGGGCTTTTCCCGAATACCACTAACTGACATGCAAATTAGTGTGAATATGATTGTAGCAGTTTTTGTCGTGACGCTTTAGGAAGTACTTTATTCAGTCACTGTTTTTGTTTTTACTCTATAGCAACATCAATAAGTTGACAATTATGTCGCATTTAGTGAGAAATCAACATGTATCAACATTGCACACAATGCAGTGTGTTGAGCAGCAGGTTACTCTTTAAAACGTTGGATTAGGATCTCAGAAAGCGGCTGTGTTGCAGCTCTCACACTCGTGGATTAGAGCGGGACAGCTGCTGTAATCTTTGGGGGGGAAAAGCTGGCAGCTTTTTAACGGCCACGAGTTTGAGAATGTCTGCAACGATCAGTGGACTGCTGATGCAACAGGTGGTGCTGTGCTGGGGAGACAGGTGTGGAGGGAGGGGGGAACTGGTGTCTATATCAGGCACATAACATAATGTGTGTGTGTGTGTATGTGTGTGTGTGTGTGTGTGTGTGTGTGTGTGTGTGGTGGACACATACACAAACAGGCGGACTCACTGCTGACAAACAGTGAAAAACTGCTGCAGCAACAGTAAAAAAAAAAAAAAAAAAGAAGGAAAAAACTCACCTTCAGATACTGCAGCCGGGCCTCCAGCTCTGCTTTTCGGATTGAGTCACTGTAAACCGTCTCCAGCCTTTAAGCGTAAAACCAGAAGGCGATACAGTTAATAAGCGTAACAGGAAGCTAACACTTATAATAAAAACTACAAGGGCAGAAAACATATAACATAAAAACTTTTTATAAAGACGGTGGCGGGAATGAGTCCGGTGGAAAACAGTTTACAAGAGAGGTGAAGGATAAGGAACATATACAACTTCCACTCACTTCAGTGTGGCAAATCCTTTGAATTACAAGAGTGGGTAACTCAAAGAGCTTGTTTTCACTTTAACTGTTTATACAGACTCCAGTTGTAAGTATAATTTGATGATGTCAGTCCATAAAATCTGTGCCACTCTGATGCGGTTCACCTCACGATTTTAGCAGCAGCTCTCCAAGCGTACAGGCGAGGACCTCGCTAATTGTCCTTTTAATCTTTTACAAGTAGAAGAGGAGGAGGAGGAGGAGGAGGAGGAGGAAGAGAGTGTGGTTCAGATTAACCCTCCACATATTAAATCCTAACAGCAATGTTTGAGATACTCAAGCTTTGGTTGACAAATCTATTTTAACTCAATAAATTAAGTAAAAAAAACATTTAAATGTATTCCCTCGATTATTTTTAAACTTCTAAGCTGCCAGTATGCTTCATCAGAACTGCTTGACCTATGGTTGAACATCTTCTGAAACCACACCTTTCACATGTCAGATTAGGGGTCTGTGTCTGACCATTTGGTTTGAACTTCTCTCTCTAGCTCTCTTTTTTTCTTAATTGACACAATTATTTCTGGCACTTTTCATGTGAACAACAGTATGAATGTCTTTCACGAGAGACAGCCTGAAAATGTGCGCTGTTGTCCCCATATTTTAAACAATATAGTGTCTCACCCCTCTCTGCTGATGAATGGCTTTTCAACACGTCTGTGGCCGTTAAATATTTTTGCCTTCCTTGTTTCCAAGCATATGAAATGTCAACTTCTCATAGCCTGAGCTGTTCTCACAGCCTGTCCGACCAACAGCCCAAAACACAAACATATGCAATTGACAGATATAGCAGCAAGTCCTCGCATTTCAAAAGCTGGAACCAGAAAATGTTTGCGGTTTTATTGTTTTTTGCTAAGTTATTAACTTAAGCCAGTGGTTTTTCAAACTTTTTCATTCATTCCCCCCCCCCCTTTGGAGGTCGAAAGAATCCATGCCGTCCCATGTAAACAGAATTTTCACTGATCATTTTCGTGCGTAACTTTTTATATTAAAAAGGCATACTATGTAACTTTTCCCTCTTTGGTCCCCCTACAGGTTGTCTCATTGGAACTACAGCCACGCGAGCTGTAGTTCCAATGAGACAACCTGTAGGGGGACCGAAGAGGGAAAAGTTACATAAAACTATCAGCTCCACACAACTCTCTGTATTTCTCAGTATGGCTCAAAAAACTGTGTCGTCCAGCGACTTTCCAGCGCAGAAACTTGACCGAAGATAATTCCCTTTTCTGAAGAGTCCATCATGTTTTTTTAATCCTCCTTGTCCCGCTTGGCTAAAAGCAACTGTATGGGGGAGGGGTGAGGGTGGTGCGCAATCACGGAAGGCTTGTATCATGTGGACGCGCCGACAGTTTTGTTGTCATTACTTAGAATTCCTCATGGGGGACACAGAAACTACGCACTATAGCTTTAATAGATTTTGGGAAACTTGTAACAAACTAAAATTTGGTTGAATTAACAATATCTAGAAC
The DNA here is from genome assembly GCF_008315115.2 of Sander lucioperca. NCBI lineage: Eukaryota > Metazoa > Chordata > Actinopteri > Perciformes > Percidae > Sander > Sander lucioperca. Next base: position 32,415,095 of record NC_050184.1, read on the forward strand.
ATTAAATTCATTTTACGTGTGAGTTACTGCTGTGCAAATGAACTGCCAGAGATGTTAGACACAATAAGACTCTCTATTTTGAATTTGACTGATGTGTTTGCACAATGAGCGTTGCCTTTTTTCTTCTCTTTCCTGTTAAGAAATGTCCCTCTTGTAATCCACAGGTTATGTTTCACTCTGAATAAATATTTTTACCTTGAGTTCTGACAGCCTGTTAACATCAAAAAGCTTGTTTGGTTTTTGTTTCTACACGAATCAGATTATTTCAACTGTCAGATAAATGATTAACACAATAGCCTCCAACTTTCTAACTTTCTGTCAAATCGACTCATCGTTTCAGCACTATAATAACTGGAATATGTTTATTATTACCTAAAAAAATATATATACTGAGAAGCATTACTAAAAACATTTTGATTGAAATGATACTTTTCTAAACATCCACGGCGTTTTCTGTGAGTCTGTGTACCTGATTGTGTTGCCACAGGCCCTGATGAGCTGAACGATCTCCTTGTGCCGAAATCCCTCCACGGTGGCCTCGTTCACACTTGCGATGGTGTCCCCTGTACACACACACACACACACACACACACACACACACACACACACACGTTAACCAGCAGCCATCAGGTCAGGACGCACTTCAATCCACTGTGGCTTCAATTACTGCAAGCTGCAGCCCACTAAAGCTTGTTTGATTTCTAAATAAAACCTCAACACACGTGCAACACAAATGTGGAAGACGTGTGCAGTCGTGGCATACGGCTCGTTAATGAACTGCAGTCACCGCCCCATTGGAAAGGAGGCTTATTTAAACATGTTAAAGCCATATTTGTTTATTTATTATGAGTCATATTGTTCCACTTCAGACTTATTAGATGTGGTGTGAACTCTCATGCGTGACAGCAGCCTTTGTGAGCTTTCAGAACAAAGCCTATTTTTCCTCTTTTTAAAAACCGCCGCCCAATCGGCTTCATGCGATGAAGTCACTGTGTTTGCAGCGAGACACGGGGAACAATAGAGCCAGCATGCCAGGAATGTAGGAAGTGAAACTGAAGTGACATACGCAGGTCGGATGAACGAAGGAGGCGGAGAATCGCCTTCCTTCTTTTTTGACACACTGATGAGGACATTAACGCCGAGAGCGGCCAGCTTGTGACTGAGCTGTCACAAGTTTGAAAACCAGAGACAATTTATAAAAGCAAAGTGAACGACCGCCGCAGCGCTTTTTAGCACATTATCGAGAACCCAGCATCCTCTTCTCAACTCACTTTGACAAATATTTCCTCTTTTAAAATCCCCGTCACACAGTTTCTATCTTTGAGGATTTCTGTTTTTTTTTTTTTTTTTTTAAAGAGGGATCCAAAAAGGAAATAAGTCATGTTTGCCAAATAAAAATAACACTTGCTTCAAAACTGGCATTTGAGAGGTTGTCTTTGCTTTACTCCATCTGGCACATTGGTGAGAGGAGCTGGCAAATACGTGTTGGCTGAAATAGCTGCTCACTAAGTTGTTTGTTGACTGGAAAATGAGTAGGCAAACGGTCATATTTGTACTTCCCTAAACAGCCAGCCCGAAACACACGAGTGCTTTTGTTGACGTACGGTAAACGAGTGTCAGCTGGCAAACCCAAAAAGAGGACGAGCTGAACAAAAAAAAACATGCTCACTTCCCATGCTGACTTCTCCTCATGTCTATTACCAGTTTTTTCCAGGTTATTTTAAGCTTTGATGCATGAAAGAGAAATACGAACACAAACTCACCAACTTTAAGTCCTGCTTGCTGGGCCGGGCTGTCATCGTGCACTTTACACACAAACGTGCACATCTCCACTGAGTTTTGGTCTTGATGGTGCAGGCCATAAGTCTGAAAGAGACAGAACAATCACTCTGAAAAAAAAAGCTGAAGAGTAAATACTTCCTTCTTCTCTATATATAGGAATTGGCTTACACAATGGGATTGAAGTCAGCGGTTTTGAAATTTTGTGGAGATACACAATGCAACACTGAAAAACCACTGATTGACAAGCTGAGGAAGCCGTGACGGACACTGCAGATCATATCACTCAACATGCGGAGACGTGGCACAAACATGCAAAGTAAGGTTTGTTTCTCTTGCTTGACTGAACAGAAAGCGACGGTAGGCTTTTTCAACTTTAAAGGACAGGTTCACATTTTGAAAACAGTACTGACATGCCCACATGTGCATTAAAAAAAGCTGCTGTAATTGTTCTTTCTGTCCATTAATGCTATACGAAAGCAGTTTTATTGTAGGAGATGGGGGACAAACTCTATTATGTGCAAAAATAATGATCCAAAGTTGCATAAACTACTTCTAAAGTTCAGCTGAAAATAATTTTGAGGCTTCAGCACACTGAGTTAGTCTCCCTCTTTGTGTTACTATCCCTCCAAGAAAACACTCTCCATGAAAGCACAAAGAGGGAATTTATCAACAACAAAAAACTGTACCTTTGGATCTCTTTGCGGCCAGTATGGACAGGAGGACAAATTACAGCGACCAATATCTCCTTCAGTGGACACAATGTATAGGCATGTCAGTATTTTTAAAAAAAAAATGTGATCCTATCCTGAAACTGACACTGAAATCAGCCACTTTATAAACCTGCTGCTCCCATAAAACTCATTAAGAAAGTTCAGCATATTAAACACAGAACATTGATGTAAGCTGACAAGATATCCCCTCCTTATTATGTATCCAATATTTAGTTGTCTTGGAAACAGTTCCACTTGTATTTGCGTGCTCTTCCTTGTTTCAGTCACCGCAGACTCTCTGCAGAAGGTCAGAGCAGTGCAGGTAACAGATAGACTTCCCCTTGTCACACAACTAGCCGTCAGTCAAACTGTGGCTGAAACTGTCAGGGCCTTTCCCTCAACAAACAGGTCCACAGACTCACAAAACTATGAGAGTGTCCCGTAAAATAACATGCGAGTTATCAAGCTGTCCATCTAGTCAAGTGTTCCTATTAAAACATGGATCCAACTTGGACGAGTGTCTCTTATGGAAAACTTGCAACGATTCAGATCTGCCTGGCTCACTTCCTTATCAGCTGCCTGAAAGATCAACATATAACCAGGCAAATACTGTTGAAAACGCAAATATTCCATTTGCATGCCGGATTCTCAACTCCACATCCATCCGTATTAACATTAACAGGCACTTAGGGAGGATAACCACCAGGGAAACACAAGAGTCCAAAGTCATCTCTCTCACTGCTGAACGTCAAACTGGCCCTCGTGTTCTCACTTCCTTCTGGCCGCAGGCGGACAGGAAGGGCGGCAGCCTCCATCCAAACCATAAATAGAACAATATGTCTTTTCCTCGATGCAGTGCTCCGTTTACAGAAACTTTAACACATTTCAGAAAACTATTTTAAGAGCGGGGTCTGCATTACAGAGGCAACATTGTGAGGTCTGCTGCAGCGCTTCGGGGCGAGAGGGAATGAGAGATCGGGGAGATAATGAGGTTGAATGTGTGAAGCGTCTGCATGCTCAGAGGGTGAGCGTGAAGCAGGTTTTACATGGCAAGCGTGTGAGCAAACCACACAGCTTAAAACGCTGGGAAAAGAAAATCTCCCCTTCTATCGAGTCATGGGACTAACACTCAACGACTTATTTGACTGATGCGTGACCTTTGACCCCCCCCCAGAGCAGGCAAATGCTCGGATTAAGAGATTTACAGGATGAGATGTCCACGCTTCAGTCACTCAAGTTTCATGATCTGGTGACAGATATGTGGCCGATCAGGAAAATCCCGTTAAATGGCACTCGAGAGTCTCTAAAATATCGCTGTTAATCCTCTCACCTGGATCTCGAAACCAAACGTCTCCTCTTCATTTTTCTCCAGGACCACCACCTTTCTGGAAAAGAAGAAAGAGATTTGGTCATTTTTAGTTAAACTGACTCACAACTTCTTTTATATCAATCAGGTATCCCAGAGTCTTTTTTTAATATGAATGGGAGCTGTGTGATTAAGTGGGCAACAAGCATCTAATTTGATCATCAATTGATTGTTTACGTCATTTTTCAAGCAAAGATGCCGAACGTTTGATGGTTGCAGCTTGCAGCTTCTCAACTGTGTGAAATCGCTGCTTTCCCTGGTCTTACAATTCAAAGTAGTGGTTTCAACTGTAGAAATTAAGTGGGGCGTCTTAACCATGTGATACAAAAGTAGAATAAAGTAGGGAAAAAAAAACATGTCATGCAAAATTATTCAAAAATGTATCAGCAACCATTTGGATAATTAATTAGTAATTGTAGCCCTTTTTCAAGCAAAATGTCACATATTGACAGGTGTCAACTTCACAAATGTGAGTGTTTTCTGCTTTTCTCGGTTTTATATCATTGTAACCTGAATATTTGGGGGTTTTGGACTGTTGGTCGCACAAAAAAAAAAAAAGACATTTGAAGACGTCGCCTTGGGCTCTAGGATATTGTGATGGCCATTATTTTTTTATTTTTTTTTTTTACTGTAGAGTTCTCTTTTAAATCAAATAAATATGGGATTTCATAGTCTGTCAGCTGTTTGGCTCACGGTAATGATTATATACAAAGACTCATTTATAAAACAGCATTTTTGTAGGCCTATATAAACTCCAAAACACAAGAGCAGGAGGAGAGGAGGTCAACAAGATGTTTATGTCCAACTCTGGATTTATCTCTTTATCCTTATCTAAATTGCATAACAAGATATCTCTGCTGGCTGTACAGGACTTCTTCTGTGTCCGGCAGCCTCTGGACGTCACAGCTAAATGTACAGTACAAGGGTCTGTTGGACTGACAGACGTCAACACAGCATCTCTCATGCAGGCGCAGCAAAACACATGAAAATTCATGACAACCCATCAAAGAATGTCATGCATAACATTTGGCTGCCATCGTTGTGGCTGACTGTTTGAATGAGGGCCTTTCACTCTGGGATGACGCTGCTCACTTGTAATCATTCTTCGGAGGAAGATAAGAGGAAAGCGAAAAAAGTACAAAAGGGTAAATGTCAGTGAGGGATGAAGGAGATTGTACCTTTGTGGTTCTGGTGTCACTGTTAAGGGTTTCCATTTCTGCAGACCGCCACCCTGCCAGGAGAAAACGAAACAAGACATGAAGCGTGTCAGAAACCTGCGGGAGGTTAACGTAACATCACTCATGGGGAGGGGGGGGGGGTTTCCAGGACACACCTACTGTACGCATCAGTGCTTCAACTGGTCCATCTAGTCTTGAAGCTGTACATGTGCGCTATGTGTTTGTATTTTGTAGCCACTTTGCCATTGTGCCGGTATGGAAACATCAAAGGTGAAACCAGAAATTCGTGTCTGGCTGCTCTTTGTTTACTTCACACTTACGACATCAGAAAGCACATAAAATCTAGCTTTAATTAACACAAAATCAGCTGCCCTCAGGCACTCAAAATGTTGACCTATGTGAAACGTTAGATCTTGTTTGTGCAAATTCCAGCCTATTAAAGAAACAAGTAAGACACACGTGGCGAGAATAACTGCCACAATAACTTCATTGAGTGAAAAGCCAAGTCAACAGGAGGTCAGGACTCTGCCCTACCTGACTGTGTAAATAAGGAAGGCATCTGTCCAGAAGGCTCCACTAAATCATTACAATCAATCCTCGACTGTTCCAACTCAATCATTTTCAAATGCTGCTCCTATGAAAGGCTGCTTTGTGCTACAGTCTCTCTCTGGGTAGTACCGTAAAATGTTGCTTTCTTTATGTCCCAACACTTACAGAATTGTCCCGCTCCCATCTCAATGAGTGCATTTATTCCCAAATACCCTCAGAGACCGACGGGGGTGGCTGGAGCGGGATCTCTGTGCCTGTGTGTGCACAATGCACTTTTGTAGCCCTTCACTCCAGCCACTGCACACACGTATGCATGTAGCTTGGTGGATGGCTGTGCCTCTCTTTACTGTACACTGTTACACTTGTCTGTTTTAAACTGTTTTCCAACTAGGATGCCAGAAACACCAAAAGGAAGTTACAGAATTGAATCCAGCTTTATGAGAGACACAATAGCCAGGGGAATGTGCCAACTGACACACTAACCATGCAAACTTTTAGCCTGTATTATGCCGCACCGTCTAAAGTTGGTGTCATTCTGGAGCATCAGAGAAGGGGGATATCAGTCCTGGGCATCATTGTTTAATTATGGCTTCACTATTGCAGGCTAGCATGGTGTTATCAGGTTAACACGTTTGATTTGTTTCTCTTAGATTAAGGAATCTTCGGTGTGCTGCTATTTTGAAATAGAGGCAACATGTAGAGAGTCAGAACAATAATTTATAAAGCAGAATAAATAATACTCTATACTATGAGATCAGTCAGTAGTCAATCTGATTTATACAACTCGATTTGAAAAGGACTTAGTTGTTTCAATCCCGTATAGTCTGTACTTATGATGCAAGTACATTTCATTAATACATTTTAGACAATCTTAAGGTCAAAGATCAAAGTTAAATGACTTTAAGATGGGAATATTGGTCTTTTGGCATCAATCAATGACAAAATAAATTTTAGTTGAGTTATTTTTTTTGTCTTTTCATTTTATATTGTTGTATATTTAAGCATGTATTGGTACCACGTTATTGACATACTAAATGATAATAATTACACCAAAAGGCTTGTAATTGTTTCTACATGTAAATCATTCCAAAAGGCATACTAATGTCAATATATTTCACCATCCCTCAAAAGAAAAGGAGTCATTTGTATGTTAAAAAAAAGAAAAAAAAAAAAAAAGAAAGAAAGAAAGTATTGGTCATACTCCATCCAACTGTAAACAAACCTGAACTGTTGCAGGTTTTTACTTTAAGGATTGTTGCTTGTGTCAAATCATCATCATCATCATTTTAATTTGGATGAAGTCCTCCTTTGAAGCACCAGACCCTGGCAAACCTGACACATCATAAATCAGATTCATTGTTTGGGTGGTCCACACTTGCCCCTGAATGTGCCACTGTTGGCCTTAAGTGAAGATGCTCTCTGTAGATAGATACACCATGAACCAGCAGAGGTGCCCAAACCATTTTTTCAGATCAAGAATCACCAGATAGACCGACAACACTGCACATCTGAGTAGATTACATCCAGAACCACATGTTTTTACTTTCAGATAAAGTCATACAAAGTCCATCTAGTCTACACATCTTTGTAAGGTATCTTCTCGTCCTTGTGGCAGGTGAAAGAATAACTCAATTCAACAACAAAAAAAGTGATAAACAAATGTGGAAGTCTACTGTCCAAACAAATGGTGTGATGCTAAAAAGGCAAAAACATAAGTAAACTATTCTGCCTCTAGAGTGTACACATTTCACATTAAAGAAGTATAAATGTCTGATATGAACAATTGCAGTTAAAACAGTTAATAGAATAACTTTTAGAGTGCAGTTAATAACTAATACTAACTATATTGATAACTTCAGACTACAAGACCCAATGAATGAGGACACAGGGGAGTGTTGAATGGACTTCTTACCTTTTTAAAGTTCCTGGGCAGCGTCCCTCCAGAGTAAGCCAAAGTCTTGTAGTTGTAAACCTCCGAGGAGTGTGTCGGTAAGTCCCCAGTCCGGCAGCTGTCTGACTTTGACGAGGGGAAATAAATGTCGTTGTCTGGAGGTGCGGGTCCACTCTCTGGCCCGCTGGAGTTCACCTTCTTCAGCCTCCTGAACGTCATGTTGAGCTCATAAAAGAGAGTTGTCGAAAATAAAAAATAAAAATAATGATAAAGCGTGTTGTTGTCCTCAGAGAGTGAAACCAGTCGAGGAAGATGCTGACCGAGTTGTGAGCTTCAACGTGGAGACAACTATAATATGACTTCAGAGTGATTCTTCTGAAAAGGCTGGGGGCGGGGACTTTTATTGTGAAGGACACGAATGAGTGCCAATAGGGATGTTGACGTGCATCCTTTTTTTTGCTGACTTCACGTGCACCTCGGACATTCCTCCTTCACAGTTCGGCAGCTGCAAGTGTTTTTTTTTGTTTTTGGGGGTTGTAAATGCAGCCAAAGAAAGTAGTGGTTTTATTTTAGAAATTAGCTGTAGAATCAAGAGGAGAAAATAAATGCACACAAGGCAAGTTATCGATGCAGAATAATTAGTCATTATTTGGATAATTGATTAGTCATTTTAATTGTTTTAGTCGTTTTTCAATGCCAAACATTCCCTGGTGTCAGCTTCTCAAATGTGAGGAATTTCTGATTTACTCTCTTTTATCTAATGGTAACCCGAATGTTTTATTTATTTATTTGTATTTGTATTTTACTTTTGGTCAGACAAAACAAGACATTTGAAGACGTAACTTTTAATATTTAAGAAATTGTGCTGGACATGTTTCACTATTTTCTGACATTTTTAATTATCGATCATGAAAATAATCATTAGTTGTGTACTTAAATCAATGTTTATATCAAAGCAGAAAGGCAACAATTAACTTGCTCTAGTTCAGTGAATGTTACTAATTTCTTACTGAGTTGTTGCACCCAAATTTGAAACTTCCTGGACACAGACACTGTAAATAGACTTTTCAGTAAAGTAGGAGACATGTTGTACATGTCCTTTTTTAGAATGGGTAAGTACTGTATTGAAGTTTTTTGTTGAAAAGACAAAAAGAGAAATTATTATTCAAAGCAGAGTATATTTCTTAAAGTGCCCATATTATGAAAAAATCACTTTTTCTGGGATTTGGGGTGTTATGTTGTGTCTCTGGTGCTTCCACACACATACAAACTTTGAAAAAAATCCATCCATGCTGTTTAGAGTGAGATACGGTTTCTGAATGTGTCCTGCCTTCAGTCTCTGGGTGAGCTGTTCAAAATCGGCACGGCTTGTGACGTCACAAGCCGAAACGAGCAGGCTAACCGCAACCATTAGCTCGTAGCGTTAGCATGCTAACGCTAATGCTAACGCTAGCATGCTACCTCGTTCTCAGTAGCAAAGCACTGCTACAACACACACAAGTTCACCATAATCTACAAAAGAACTACTTACATGTGCGCCCTCATTTAGAAGTCTCCCAGCTAATCCTGCCTTGTAACTGACTGAAGTCAGCCTTTCTTTTACTGTCTATGGAGCTAGCTAGCTGACATGATCTACATCTGAGCTACTGGGCATGTGCAGTGCAATCAAAGATAGTACAGAAGAAGAAAAGAGGTCTCACTCTGTGGCTAAAACAGAGACCAGCTGAGCAAGAGGATCTGCAGCAGTGAGAGAGAGCGGTGCAGTACAACAAAAATATGGTGTTTTTTGAAAATTAAACCATGTAAACCTATTCTGGTACAACCTTAAAATACAATTATGAACCTGAAAATGAGCAAAATATGGCTGCTTTAAAACACGTCCTGAGCTCTTTAAAACATGTCCTGAGCGGCTCTTAGTTAGTTAGCATATTCCCACCAGCTAAGAATAGATGTAACTTTGTAAGGCACATATGTGACACAATTCTTTAATTCGGTGGCTTATTTTAATGTGCAAACAGTTGTGTAAACCACTCTGACAGCTGTTGGCAAAGTTTCCAAACACACAGTATGGTAGTCATGTTTTGTCCAACGGCATTTGAAGGCAGCATTAGTTGCTGGCAGACTAACCTACTCATTAAAAGTTAGGGGTAATATTACTCAGGAAAAAATAGTATTTATTCTCAGCACAGATTCTTGCTTTGACAACAAAGAGATTACAATGAGGAGTTAAGTCTTAAAGAGGCAGAGAAAACAATTATTTTGAGTTAGTGGAGCAGATGATGCTGCAAAGACTAAAAAGTGGATGACGCCCCCTTGTGGTAGAATAGTAAATTAAAATATACCAAACACTGAAGTCCAGATGATTTATTAAAATCTTTACACAGTGTGTTATCTCAGGCATATTACATAAACATCTTCTAGATATTTTGAAATGATATGAATGATTAAGCATTTAAATTATTAACATAATATATTTAAACCGGTCTGAACCAATAATTTCACATCCAACGCAATTTATAAGTTAGAAGTGAATACATCTCAGCTTTCTGCCCTCACACACACACACGCACGCACGCACGCACACACACACACACACACACACACACACACACATACACACACACACACACACACACAGTAGAGTAAGGAACAGTAGAGTAGGCTGACTGCTGCAGTGGATCAACATGCAGCCTTTTTGGCAACGATTGTTCTTTTACTGTTCCCCAAAACACTTTCAAGTATCTTCTAAAAATGTATGAAAAAAGTGGTTGGTTCCAAATTGACAAGAACATACATTATATCTGGCTTTTACAGCATCTTTACAGCCACAACGAAAAAAGTAATACTACATGGATTATGTCCAAAGTGCACGTCTACACAAAGCTCTGTAAGTCTTCTACCAAAGCCATAACCATAACCATAGAGAACAGATTGTAAAGGCACGTGAAGCTGAATATACTTCTATTAGCAGGACATTCACTTTACTTTAACCATTACTTTAAGTTCCTACAGAGCAGCATTTCCACTAACTGTGAAGCACTGAGACAGAGGCGGCGAGAGAGTTGAGTTTGGTGAAAATCATTTTGCCACGATGCAAACATATCCTACCATACAGTTGTATTCATACAGTGCCATGCTTCGGTTATGTGTTACACAGATGCAGCTATCATAACTTGTTATTCTACAACACAAACATTCAAACTGATTTTATATTTTTAAAAAAAGTGTCAGTCCTCTAATTACAACAAACGAGTGCATGTGGCTGCCTCTGAGCAGTTTTATTTGTAGGTGAAAAAGCCAGATGATTTGGCCTGAGGAGCCATCAACATCCTGGCTTGGTTCTTGTGTGTGATGTGAATCTGAAAAGGAAATACAAAAAGCAAAATGTCAATTAAATAACAATATAATAAAATCCCAAACCAATACAAAGACATGTGCTTCAATATTTAATTCACACTATTTAAGAAGAAATTGTGTCTGTGTCTTATTTACCGTGCATGGAGGCTGCATCCACGGCTCTCCGTCTATCTGCATCGGTAAAGCTTTCTTCGTCCTGAGGGAAAAGTAGAGAGGGATCAAGTAGCAAAATCAATTACCCTAATGTGTAAATAACAGGAAAGCCGGCATACGTAATTACTGGTATGTAAAGAACCAGAGGATCATCCTCAGCCAATGATCAAAGTCAACTACAAGCCATTGTCGAGACATGGAGCCCAGAAGCCTGACAAGTTTGAACATGTCTGTGTGAGGCTGTTTCTCACCTAACGGTGATCTGGGATGTTTTCGCGAGCCTCACAGCACTCTTAAGACCCGTGTATATCTGTCCCATCTCCATGGCTCCTTCCAGGCCGACCACCTCTAATCGACGGTCACTGAGATCTGACAAGAACACATGGACATATTGAACATCCAGTTCACGGGGGACCACATGAACATGACCACATGACCACATATCAGTCATCATATTTAGTCCGCATCAGGACGCAATGTGGGAATCAATTAAAGTAACAAAATCATGTTGTGCATAAACTGGATCCATTACATACACACATTATTGGATACATTTATGCTAATACTAAAACTACATCTGTAATACATTTAAAGTGCAAATATTTTAGTTTTTTTATGATCAATATTTTCATATTAATGTAACAATGGGTCACGTAAACATCGCTTCCAGCAACAGGCAGCTGTTTTCAGTAAAAAAAGTTCTGATAAACTAACTGTACACTAACTTCTCAGGTCAACAGCAGACAGTAGGGCTGCACTGCAATATATATCCTTTTTTTATCATCGCGATATCAACTGGCGCAATAAACACATCGTGAAAGGCTGCGACATATGGCGAAAGACACTCAGAGATTTTTTTTTGTGTTAGTTAAAAGAAAATATCAGTAGAAAACTGCACTTTATAATGTAACTGTCATCCTTTTTTTTAGTGGTGCCTTTTTATATTCAATTCAATGTTCAATGTGTTCAATAAAACAATGTTGGAAATGATTTCCTTTCATTTGTTTTAAATTCAACAAGCAGTTTTGTTGTATTTTAGTAGAATACTGAGAGCAGCCGAACTGAGTACACTTTAATATCTGTTTATTTATGGCAAGTAATATCGTTATCGCTAATTTCAACAATGTGGCATATGTTCCTCATATGGTGCAGCCCTAGCAGACAGACCCAGTTAGCAACTAGCTGGTGAACATAGTGGAGCATTTAGCAGCTAAAGAGACACGTATTTGCCTCCGTAGTTTGTAGACACCAAAATCAGAACTAAAAAGAGAGCGAATATTGCACAGGTGGACACAAACATGACCCCAGATGAATGATTGTGCTCTGTGTGTGCTGGACTAACTGTTTGCCATAAAAGCCTGAAAGGTCAGTGATGTGTTTACAACTTGTTTCTGCTGCCCTCAAGTGGCCAGAAAAAATCACAACAGCATTAAAATACATCAAGTCAGACCGATGCTTTCATCACATGGGAGCCAGTTTCATTTACTGCATTTAATGATTGGTGCTAATGGCCCTTTTAAAGCTACATTAATTGATTTTTTTGACCACTTTGGGAGCAGCAGATAAAGCAGAAAACACATCTGACATATCCCCTTCAGCGAAGCTTCGTTCAGTGAAGCTTTTTAGCAAACAGTTGCTTATTTACACATCCAGCAGCCACGAAGCAACATGACCATTTATTTTGTGGTTTGGTATTTATTTTGGTCCTGTTTGTGTCCATCTGACAAATGTTAGTTCAAACAACACTCGCCTTTTAGCTCTGCTTTGGTGCTGGGCAGGTAACAGATACAGTGGGTTTATCAGGAACTTTCTGCTTAAACAAACAGGGATAATGAGAGTGAGGTTTGTGTGCTGTAAAATCAAAACAATGAGCAGAAAGAAGTTAAAAGGTTTGATGTTTTTAAGGGACAACTGTAGATGAAAAATATAGATTTGGGCAGATTTAAAGGTAAAGTAGGTAAGACTTATAAAACTAACTTTCTGTCATATTTACTGAAACTGACCCTATGTTCCAGTAGAACTACATGAAGCAGGTCATTTAAAGTGCCCATATTATGAAAAAAATCACTTTTTCTGGGATTTGGGGTGTTATGTTGTGTCTCTGGTGCTTCCACACACATACAAACTTTGAAAATAATCCATCCATGCTGTTTTGCGTGAGATACAGTTTCTGAATGTGTCCTGCCTTCAGTCTCTGGGTGAGCTGTTCAAAATCGGCACGGCTTGTCACGTCACAAGCCGAAACGAGCAGGCTAACCGCAACCATTAGCTCGTAGCGTTAGCATGCTAACGCTAATGCTAACATGCTACCTCGTTCTCAATAGCAAAGCACTGCTACAACACACACAAGTTCACCATAATCTACAAAAGAACTACTTACATGTGCGCCCTCATTTAGAAGTCTCCCAGCTAATCCTGCCTTGTAACTGACCAAAGTTGTAGAAACAGCCTTTCTTTTACTGTCTATGGAGCTAGCTAGCTGACATGATCTACATCTGAGCTACTGGGCATGTGCAAGTGCAATCAAAGATAGTACAGAAGAAGAAGAAGAAGAAAAGAGGTCTCACTCTGTAGCTAAAACAGAGACCAGGTGAAAAGAGGATCTGCAGCAGTGAGAGAGAGCGGTGCAGTACAACAAAAATATGGTGTTTTTTGAAAATTAAACCATGTAAACCTATTCTGGTACAACCTTAAAATACAATTATGAACCTGAAAATGAGCAAAATATGGCTGCTTTAAAAAAAATCTGGCTCCTCTGGCACCACCTACAGCCTGTTTGCGATTTGCAAAAATCCACCGCTCCCTGTTCAGATCATGGCCAGGGGGGGGTGACTAACTGTGTGTCAATCACTGTTCATGCACATGCATTCATTCTCCCTTGTGGGGGGAGGGGCTTAGGAGACCGTTTTGGGCTTTAGCGGAAAGGGGGGGAGGGACTGAGAAGTTGTCGATGTTCACATTTTTTGGCTAAGTCCTGGATCTTCACAATCCTACCTACAGCACCTTTAAATCAGATTTCTGTTGATCTAACTTCACCAAAGATAAAATACCTTGGGAGGACACTTTCAGGATTTCTGGGTCGATGATCACCTCGGGCTCTTCCTGACTTGTCAGTCCCTTAGTGTCCACTTTTTTGGTCTCACCCCATAAATTGGAGCCACCGTGCATGCTGGGAATGTTGAGGACAGCAACCCCTTCTAGAGACAGGCCACTGAGATCCAGTGGAGTACCAGAGCACTGAAGAAGAAACAGCAGCAGGCCACAGAGACAAAGTAAAGCATCAGTACTCTGTCTGGTTGTGGGAACACATCTTTTTTTTTTCAACCAACACAAAAACAGCTGGTTACAAAGACAAAACGCAAACTTGCAAAGCCGATAAAGCTGATGCTGCGATCTCACCTCGATGGTTAGACTTTCGTTCAGTTTCTTGCAGGACGCAGAGATGGTTTCTGAAGTGGCAAATTCGAAATACCACAGCTTGTTCTTCATTCTGCAGTCATAGAAAAAGTGCGCTTTTTCAGGTTTAAGTGATATAAAATTTTCAAAGAACATTTTTTCCTTTTATCACACGCAGCTCTTTAGAGGCAGGAGGAGTCAAGTTGCAGCGCATGCTGCTTCAGACATCTGCAGTCGCCACCTGCATTCAGTTTTTTTTTTTCAGCTTTAAAAAACCTGTTACTTCAAACAGGAAAAATGAAAGTAAAATGAGAACAAAAAAAAAAGGAAAGTGTTTCTCGGGTCTGCTCTGTTGAACAGCACATCTGTTAGACGTATGATTTCAAAACTGTGTTGTGTGTTCTTACTATGAGTGGGATGTTGTTGTCGGTTGGCTGTCCCTGAAGACGTGCCCTAAAAACTGAATGTGTTTACCCAAAGAGTTGAATGCCTACCTGCTGTTAAATTTCTGGGGATGCTTCTCCCTCATTGTGTGAAAGCGGTGGGCAATGGAGGCGTCCTGTCAACACAACACACCACAGAAATGATTCAAACACAAAACTGAAAAATAAACACTTGCTCTTGTGTGATGTGTTTCTGAGAAACTCACAACTCCAATAGAGAAGTAGTTGTTGATGATTTCGTAGGGCACGGGGTCGCCCTTCTCCTGACTCTCATCTGTGATGACCTGCACGCTCCAGCGGTCCATCATCACCTGAGAGCTCCCCTCGATGTCTTTAAGAATACGACTCAGATCCTCACCATCGTATCCTTCAGAAAGGCAACGCACACACACACACACACCACGTATGACTAATATAGACAAATATAGAATAAAGTAGGGCTGCACAATATATATCGTTTTTTTAATCGTTATCGCGATATCAACTGCAGCAAAAAACACATCACACGTGAAAGGCCGTGACATATTGCGAAAAACACTCAGAGATCCTTTGTGTTAGTTGAAAGAAGATATCGGTAGAAAACGGCACTTTAAAATGTAACTGTCATTCTTTTTTTTTAGTGGTGCCTTTTTATATTCAATTTACTGTTCAATGTGTTCAATAAAACAATGTTAGAAATTCTCTTTCATTTGTTTTCAAATCAACAAGCAATTCGTTGTATTTGAGCAGAATACTGAAGGCAGCAGAAATGCAGAACTGCAGAACTGAGTACACTTTAATATCTGTTTATTTATCGCAAGTAATTCAACAATGGTATCGCATATGGCATATTTTCCTCATATCGTGCAGCCCTAAAATAAAGCATTCTTATTTCATGAATCACATTTAAACAAACACACAAATAGTAACATATGCAGCAAACTGTTTCATTATTTTCATTTATTTCTGACCTCCTCCCCATCGCAGACACCGTGCTAGGTCATTTCCTGTGCCCAGAGGAAGCACAGCGACAGGGGGCCGTACCACCAGATTGGCTTTATCTGAAAGCAAGAAAACGAATAATAAGGGAAGGAAATAGAATGTGCGTCAGAATGATTTTCACCAAAAGCTCATGGTGTGGAGGCTTACGCATCTTCTAATAGTGCTTCCTTTTTATAGTGATCCATTAATCTCACCTATTGCGTCTAGAATCCAGCCAACTGTGCCGTCACCCCCGCACACTAAGATCCTGTAATCCTGCAGATATCTGAAGAAACTCAGTCTGAAAGAAAGATGATGGGATCTATAACAGCAGCGCTTCAAGTATTCAGGACAACGTGGTCTGTTATGTAATATTTGGCTCTGTGTATTTTAAAATCGAATCTATTTCCATTCACCTATTTTTCTCCGTTTCATGCTGACCATAATGTGTTTTACTCACCCTGGTCCAGGTCCGCCGTTCAAAAGGTTGTTTACCTGCCGTGGATTCAGTAAATACTGAAATTTATGCAGGACTCTGTAATACATGAAACCAGGCTAAACAATGTGCATGTATTAGACATCTATTTCTTCAAGAATGTATTTCTTTTAACTCACCTTTCTCCCTGCTTGCCACCACTTTTGGGGTTGACAAACACTAGAAGAGGATGGGTGTTTGGCACGGGGCTGATCTGTTGAATGATAAACAAATGTAATAGTTTGATTTGACCGTACATACATCCAAACCAAATTTAGCCACATCGTTGTAAATATTTAGCATTGATAAAAAAAAACTTTGCTGAGGGGGAGAATAATACCTGAAGCACTTGTCCATCAGGAGTAGTATTGAGCTCGCTGTCATCTGTTGAGCCTGAGCAGCCATTCTTTACATTGTTTGGTCTCTCCTTTAGGGACCAAAACAAAGCAAAGATTGAATAAAACCAGAGGAAATGTAATAGATGTTCTTGCCCTTTAAAGAGAAAGAAAAATATTTACACACTGTAGCTGTCGAAATGCCACACAGGTGAGAAAGAAACAACAACAAACAGCCCTGGGCTGATGTTATGTTCTGCGTTGGTGTGACAGACAGTGTTTGTTCCGTACAGTACATGTGCCCGAGGATAATGCTGTACCTTCACAACAGGATAGATTGCCCATGGAGGCAGGATATGGTCTCTGAGGGGCCCACAGGTACACTGTGTTGGCTCCTGGCCTGCACATTCATCATGACGCTGTAAAACACAAACAATGTCACATTACATAAACTCCCAGCACAACAGTGATGACAACTGACAGCATCCACATTTTTGCATTTCTGCTTCACTTACTGCTTACAGTGAAAAGAGACAGGAAAGTTAGGAGAAAGAAGTGGTGAGAACTTGGGCTGGATATGGCCTACGACCACACAATACGATACGTTTCACGATATAGAGGACACGATACGATACATATCGCAACACACGTTCATTTTGAATAATGACCATGTCCTACACAGACTTTACTATAACTGCTGTTCTTTATTATTCTGTATAAAAGCGATCATACAACTTAAAACACTGGAGACAGAGAATTTAAAGGCACGGTTGTTAATGTAGAAAAGCTAGCTGGATTTGAAAGTAGTATCACCTCGGGGCTCCGACCAAACAGACGTGCACGAGCACCGCTGCGTCGCTGCTTCAGAGCAGAGAGGAGAAAGGACCGACATTTGACTTCATATCTCATTCACCGGTAAGCAAACTAATATTATCACACCCAATGTTTAGAACAAACATGACTACTGTTAGAAATGAGGCGACGCGCATTGAGTTCAGGCTCAAACACGGGAGGGGTAGAGTACACGCAGCGGGGCGAGGAGGCATTTCATTGGTTCTTTCCAAGCGGACCGCGAGGCAGTGATTGGTGGGCGTTGTTACAGGATTACAGCAGCTACAGATGACAGATCTTTTTCACTCCTTTTTCAGAGCCCATAAGTTATTTATTGCTTTCAAACATGATATAAAAAAAGGGTATATTGGAAATAGTTACCAACCCTGCCTTTAAAACTAAACTAAAATACTCTGTTACTAATCCCAGAGTTAGCAATAAATGCAAATATAATATTTGTACATTTTTTAACCTTTACATGCTTGAATGAATGTTTGTTTTGAATTGACACATGCGCTGTTTTTGTAATGTGGATTGGCCTTGACCGCCATCTGTTGGCTTCATTGAACACTGCACCATGGGTGAGGTTTCTTTCCCAAAATTGCCGTCACAGCATTTGCTGCTGTATCGATACTCGATACTGATGTCCATAGTAGCATCTGCATCGGTAAGCGAGGAGTATGTCACAATATATTGCTGTATCGATGTTTTGAGCACAGCCCTAGTTGAAACAAGCCTCTCCAGACTGAATTTTGAACCCAAAGCATCATGGGTACAATGAGACCGTTTGAGCCAAAATGCACAGTTTTTGTGGAATGGACTTGACAAAATGATCAAACAAAGTATATATATAATTCAATTTAAATGTTTTTACAACAGATATTTTTGACAAGTACAGAAGTGAGGAAGGAGAATGTAAATCTCACGGATGTTAATGGTGCTTGTTTTTTTTCTTTTTTTTCCTTAATAGCTTGATAGACTATGACGTAAATTGGAGTAGTATTTTTGTATTATTTAAAATTGTCTGTTTAGTATATTTGGATTGTGCACTTAGATGGGCGTAGGACTTGACAAGCCTAGGCTGCTTCCTATCCCTTTTCAAACGGGTCTAGTGTGTGTCATGTTGAATTCTTTTTTCATTTTTTATTTAATCGTTGGAAATAAAGATTTCATTTCATTTCAAACTATTTGTTCCTAAAAATCAGTCATGGACTGAGATGCATCCTCACCATCGTGTGGCACCACACACAGTGTTTGCCCGTTAAGCCTTGATAGCTCTTGATCTTCTTCTGGCATTTTTCACACCTCCTAGAGTCACAGTTCCCACTCACCCAGTCGTGTGCTGGAACCTGAAATGTTAGATGAATGTTTAAATTCCCACATAAGATCACTCAGACACAGTATAGCGTCCTATATAGTCACTTTAAGTGCCACTGTAAACGTTCTCATGGAGACACTGGCATACCCCTGTTTCTTTCTTTGACTTCACATACGTCCGGGTGCAGGGGGCCGGGTTCCTGTTAGCACAGCGTCCGTGGACTGTGTATTTGCAGCCTGCACAACAGGACACCCAGCTGTCATATGATGTTTACATTCATATAAATTTAAAGCTGAATATATTAATTTAAAACGGATCCTACAATTCTCAATTTTGACATTACAGTTTTAGTGACAAATGTCCCTGCAGTGTTGCCCTCTTCTGCTGACTTTAGGTACTCACAAGTGCAACACAGTCCTTGTTTCCTCAGACCCAGCAGCATGCTCTGGCACACGTTGCAGTAAACAGGTTTGTTAAAATGTTTCATCCTCCAAAGGTGCTGTCCGTCCTTCTGGGTCATCTGGTTGTTGAAGGAGCAATCATTGAAGACGACAATGGAAGAAAGACAGGAACATCATGGTTTAAAGTGCTCATATTATGCTCATTTTCAGGTTCATAATTGCATTTAGAGGTTAAATCAGAATAGGTTTACATGGTTTAATTAAAAAAAAAAAAAAACACACCATATTTTTGTTGTACAGCACATTGCTGTAGCTCCTCTTTTCACCCTGTGTGTTGAGCTCTCTGTTTTAGCTACAGAGTGAGACATCTCACTTCTGTTCCATCTTTGTTGGGAGTCGCACATGCTCAGTAGCTAGGTAAGGACTACTAGCCAGTCAGAAGCAGAGAATGAGGGCGTGCCTTGACAGTAGCTAGGTAAGGACTACTAGCCAGTCAGAAGCAGAGTATGAGGGCGTGCCACGCTAGCAGCTAGGCGAGCATTATAACGTGTGTTACAAAGTGACGCACGTTTGTCACGGAAGTAAAGGCTGGACTACAATAGAGCTGTTTGGAGCTTTCTGTTGGAGATGGTAAGTCCCTTTGGGGTGGACTTTGGGCTTTTTCACTTTGTAAACCTATAACATGCACAAAAATGATATATAACACAATATAGGAAAGGGAAAAGCCAAAAAGCATAATATGAGCACTTTAAGATCTTTGTGACTGTGAATGCTCATCTGCATTTGGATATAAAAAATACATCATACATACAGCTCATATTGTTTCTGTTATTAAATTTTGGATCAAACTACACAAATCCTTTCATAAAAACACTGCATTTCACAGTTGTTTTTCACACCCACTCATGACTAACCTTGCCCTAATGAGTTCGCTGATATGCAGTATGTAGTGGCTTGACATATCATGACATACGGTGTAGCACCATGGATATTCAAATCAACACTGACTATAATCTCAAATTCTCAACACAAGATTATAAGGTTGCTTTCAATCTGTTTACAAAGCGAGCAGGGCTCTTATCCGGATTACACACTGAAATGCTTTTTCCCTGACGTAATGCATCAGCCTATCACTTACTGCATGAGGCATAGCAGGCAGGCTGCGAAAAAACACACAGAAACTGTGAGGGGGCTCAATTCATGCACCCCAGGCTACAAATGTCTGTTGGTGGCTAGAAATAACCGGAGGGGAAGTCCCTGGCATTGTTGTAGAGGCCAAACCCGGTGGCAGAGTCCAGTCCATGGTTTTAGACCGCCACAGTGAGTAGGCAGACACGCAGCCTAACAGTAAGTGGCTTTTACATTCTTGGCAACACATTACACAAAACCCAAACCACAAAACTGATCTGCCCTTGATTTAAGACATTTAAGTACACACCCAATATTAAAATGATTTATTTCTTTAGTCAAATATAGTGCCCACTGCCTAAAGATTGCTATTTTATGCAAGTCCTTTGTTGAATGTGGGCACAGAATGTGCAGAGTAAATGGAAAAGCACTCTGATGGTGCAGAGCTTGCATGAGAGAGGAGATGACATTACCACACTGTAACACTGAGTCGGCAAAAAGGCCCTTATAGACAGGGAGGAGGCGCAGGACAGAGGAAAGGCACGCAAAGCCAAGGTTTCACAAGAGCAGTAAAAAAAAAAATGTGGATTTTACCACCTGCTGTAAAAATGAAATATATCTGAGTTATGGTTTCAAGGCCAACACTTAATGAAAAGTAAAACATGCTGCTTTTAAAGTACCTTCAGACCCAACAAGACCAGCAAGGGAACGTTGTTCATGCCTCCCTCCACCCACTCCTCCAGAGACACCGTGCCACTGCTGTCAGCATCAATCGCGGTCATCATGTCCTTCAGAACCTGATGAAATGACATTAGATTGTTATTATCCAATCAGCACACAAACCTCTATTACTTAAAGAAGACCATATGTTTTCTGAAACTAGTCCTGCGTGGGAATTTGTTGACTTTATAGGTGGAGAGACGCTTATCTTTTTACACAACCCTAGCAAATGAGTAGCAAGTACTGCCATACACCGTATGCAGTGCTGTAAAAGGCATCTTGTACAAACAAATGTGTCTATCTTTATGTACATTTACTATATTGCCACGGCTGACAGAGCAGTCTGCACAGGCTTTCATGTGTTTGAGGGCGTTTACATTTCCGAGCACTCTGGGACTCACCGGCCTCAGCTCTGACACATCCCATCCGAGGTATTCTGCAGCATGCATCATCTGAGCAATAATCCTATCCACTTCCTGTTTAAAAAAAAAACAACAAAAGACATGTTTTAGTAATGTGACTGGTATGATACAGTACTTTAAAATAAATGGCAATTCCACCTCTAATTTTATCAGTCGGATCCACAACTAAGCCAGAATGTTTGTATTTGATCTTGACAATCACACCTAAAAGTTCTTCTCAACAACTTACAGAGCTGTCGAGGACTCCGTTGCCGTCTCTGTCGTAGAGCTTGAAAGCAACTAAAAAGAGAAGGGAAATGAAAGTAGAAGTGCTGGACCAAGTCATCACTCAAATTATCTCAGGGCAGGAACTAAAACAAAAGACTCACACTCCAGCTTGTCCCTTGGCTGGCCATCCTCCAGCAGAGAGAAGTAACATGAAACATCCTTCAGAAAGACCTCCTCTACAGGAGAGACGGAGGAGACAGAGGGTTGGTTGTGAATACTCTGGTTACAATATCTGCACAAACAGCACCACACAGCCATGTGGTGATAAATGAGTGCATGCCAAACAGGCCATGGCGTAAAGTGATAAGGGCATGCTGCAAAGTAGCGTGGAGGCAGTGAGTTGTGTTAATACATGGTGTATAATCTCACTGGCACTGTCTGCCTGGGTGGGTTCAGAGTTTTGGAAGGAGCGGAAGAGTCGCTGGCAGAGATCCACAGGGAAGTCCTCCACTTCTAAATACGTCTTCAGGAACAGACGAAAGCCTTCTTCATTGATGCACTGGGGGGGGGGGGGATGAATAGGAGAGCCATATTTAGTTTACAGTGCTTTTGTGAAATGTTTTAACCGTCAGAGTGTGTGTGTGTGTGTGTGTGTGTGTGTGTGTGTGTGTGTGTGTGTGTGTGTGCGTTAACTTCTGCATTTTTCAAATTCATCACTTCTGAAATAAAGGAAGATGACATTCACCGTCGTTTTCTCAGAAAATAAACCTTGGTTTGAGCTTGAGAGTCATGCATTTCAGTCCATCTGTTTGGCCTGGTAGCTGTCTTTCTCACATGATAATATGCTGCAGGGCTAACAAGCAATAGTCCCTCGATAACGGTGAACCACAAACCCAATTCTTGTTGACATTATTCCATTTCCCTGGTTGATACCCTGCAGAGCTGACCCAGTAATAAATAATGTCACAGCCAGATCACAATAACAAAAGAAGAAAAAAAGGCAGACGAGAGTGAGACCACAGAAACTGCATAATTATTCTACACACACACACACACACACACACACACACACACACACACACACACACACACACACACACACACACACACACATACACACACACACACCAGCATTTCCAAATAATGTAATTGTTCTGTATGTTTTAAAAGCTATTAACTAGTACTTTATGGCAGTATTTATGTTTTCTCCCATTAAAAAAAACATTTCCTTCCAATTATCTAATTAAACTGTATGCAGCCAAATTACCCATCCGAAATTACTGCATTTGCTTCCTGCACAAATTAGTTGGCAGTGTCACTCACTGACACTAACGTATTGGAAAGATCTTTTTCACTCACATTTGAGCTTACACTGCATGAGGGCAGCCAGCATGCTGTACAGCACAGCCATGCTGCGTAGGCAAAAATAAGGAGGTAATTTACATTTGCAACCTCGCTTGAATGCGCTGAAGATATTTTTCTCGGACAGCTTAGTCATCATGATCGATGGGTTTGTACCTAATTAATCAGCGCAGGACAATTACTAACCGCTCAATATACAGTAAATCAAATGCTCATTTCTCATTACGCTGCTACACTGACAACTATAACTCAGTTTAGTAATGTGTCACGTAGCTAATATCACTTCCAGTGAGTTTTGGACCTGATGGGGGAACAGCAGGACACGGCGTCCCCTCACCTCTCCATGTCTGTGCCGGGCCAGACGGCCATCTGCATCAAATTCCCTGAGCACGTCTTTCACCTTCAGGCTGCAGTCTGAAAGCAAAGACACACAGGTCACACAGGGGTGCACATATACTTGTGTACATGGGGGTAGCTCTCAAATTTACATTTTTCACATGCTACTCTACTGCATGTAGGGCTGGGCAATATATCGATATTATATCGATTTCGTGATATGAGACTAGATATCCTCTTAGATTTTGGATATCGTTATATCGCAATATGACACAAGTGTTGTCTTTTCCTGGTTTTAAAGGCTGCATTTCAGTTAAGTGATGTCATTTTCTGAACTTACCAGACTGTTCTTGCCTTTACCCACTAAGGTATTATATCCACATTACTGATGATTATTTATCAAAAATCTCATTGTGTAAATATATTGTGAAATATCGCCGCAAATTCGATATTTAGGTGTTTGGTCAAAAATATCTTAATATCTGATTTTCTCCATATCGCCCAGCTCTAACTGTTATGTCACCATTTTGAATCCACGTTTCTGTAATATCATGTACACATATGATTACACAATGAATATACATTTATCTGGGGGGGGGGGGCAACTAAATATGTGCTAAAAAAAAATGTGGCAGGCTGCAACCTCTTCTAGATATGAGAAACCATGATCGAGTGTAAATGAGTGTATGTGTGGGTGGAAGTGGAAGTGGAGGGGGGGTGTTAAGCGCTGAGAAAGCTGCCTGCCCGCCCGCCCGCCCGCCTGTCTGTACTCACATTCAATGTACTGCTGTAGCTGGATAAAGTCGACAGGGTTCAGTTCCTTCACCTCTGGGTTTGTGGGGGTGGACATGGTGCCTGCTTCTGCACTAACTGCCTGCCTGTGCACAAGCGAGAGAAACAGTGAGACATAGACGGAGAGAAAAGAGAAGGTGGGTGCGCAGTAGCCTACCTCTTTGTAAAACATAAAAGCATGGCTGCAAGCAAAAGATAGCATCTCCCGTCTCGCTCTGTGAAAATCCATGATAGTAGAGAGGGAGAATCACGCTCAACATCCAAAGTTTGAGTGAAGAAGAAGCAAGGACGTAACTGACAGACAATATGCCTTATGGTGAACACAATGAATAATTCTAATAGGTTTGTATGCCTAACCACCATATCACTGTGGTCTGTGTTCATAAACCCAGTCTTTCCTCGATGTGTGTGTGTGGATAAAACTATTTTCTTGTATGCTGTGAAAAGCGGCTTCACTGCCAAGCATGAACAATTTTGAGTTGTCACGTCTATACTGTATTTATTTTAAATCTCTCGCCACCAGTAACATGTAACTAGCGATTAAAAACTGGGACTGGTAGAAATAATGTCAGGCTAAAGTTAAGGTACCCATGATACTTCGACTCTAGGGATTCTCTGCACCCAAAATCTCTTTCCATATACTCACTGGCCCATTTTTGATTTATATAATACCAGATATAGAGAGTGTTTGGTTAAATTTAGCACAAAAGAGAGTACAATGAAGTGTTGAAATGCGGAAATAAACAATAAAATCTTGCAGAGAGGTCAAAGAAAAAACTTAGCTTATCAGGGGACGTCCCCTCCAAACAAAGGGAAGAGACTTAAATGTCATACAAGGCTGAAAGTGAGCATGAAATTTGAATCTGACACAGAAAAGGAGCTTGTAACGGCAATGAAAGTTGGCCTTGCATGTCGTTCTGAAGTCAGAAACATGAAGTCTGGATGAACATTTGGTGGGTTCATTATGAATGCTTTCATCACAAGCAAACATGCAGGTGAAACATAATGGAAGGAGATTCCCTAATGACAGGAAAAACAACAGACAAATGTATATCCATGAATCAATTAAGAAAGAGGAGTAACAAGTTAATGGAGGGGAAGAGTTACCATCCTTGTTGCCGTTGTAGATGCATGCATAAAAGGTTGTGCAACGAAATACAGGGACAGATCAATACAAAAAGTATAGAATGCCTAATGCAGCTTACTGTATATTCAATATGTAAAGCAATTATGATAGCCAGGACATGTGATCTTTCCAAGCAGGTCTGTCCTAAAAAGCACCAAGACACAGCACACATGCTCTTCTGATTCACTGATGCATTCTTTGTCTTGGTTATTTGGTATTATGTTTGTGTTAAAGCAAGACCATGTAACATTCTTATAGATAAAATAACATTCTCTATTTACAAACAAAATCTTTAGTTAATCAGCGATAAAAGGTCTGGTATGACCAGTAGCTCATGGTGGCTAATGTAAGCACACTTTAGATAGAGATATATATATATATATATATATAACTGACATTACTGAGTCAATGTATTGACTGTCTGACTCTGACTTTTCTGACTACTTGTTACACCTCTAGCTTTTACACTATGGTTTTTACCATTATCAAGTAATCACCACTTGTTAAGCAAAAGTTACATAGTCTCGCTTTAAAAAAACACAACAGTAATTTTGCATGATTTAGCCCTTAAATACTTTACATAACTGCAGAATATCTTGTGATCTATGCTTAAAAGTCCTCTGAATTGTGTAATCCATCACAGCAAACCGCATTAAGTTTTGCCTAATTTACATTACCATTATGAAGTAATGCAGCGGAGACTATAAATCAATCTGCACTTCACCTGCTTTACCATGCAACGATAATGGACCTTTGAAAATAATAAATGTGTCTTTTTATAATTTACATTGTAATGTTACACTGTATATTGTATCTTCTCTAAAACGATAAAAATACTTATAAATAATAATAAATGTAGTTTTTTACCATACTCTGTTGGAGTGTTCAAGTCAAGAGAGTTTGAATCGTCTGCTGTGCTTGCACCTAAAGTCCTTCATCGATTCCCCAAATGATGCTTTTTTATTATGTTTTTTATGAAACTTAGCGTAAGTTCATTCAGGAAGACTTCTATGCTTCACATTTCTCTCTCTCTCTCGCTCTCTCTCTCCCAACTTAATCAGCTGCATTGTCATCAGCTGAATGTGGGCGTTCGCTCGTTCAGTTAAACCAACCAGATGTTGCCACCATCTCCGTGAGCTATCGCATTGTTGCATTCAAACTTTAAATCTTTTCTCCTCTCTGCTGCTGTCAATTGTCATTTCAGGCAAAATTGATGCGACCCTCCTCCACCCAGTTCACCTCCAGTCCTCATGACTCCCATCACCCAGGGTTCCTCCATCATCAGAGGCCACACTTTACATAAATATCCATCCAGATCTTCAGTCTAATCCTGGAGTCTAATCGCCAAAGACTAAAATAAAGGTTTCATTCATTGATTTCAATACTTTATGGAAATGAAAGGCCACTGAAGGATGGAAAGTCAAATATGAGAAACTTTATAGCATGCTTTGGAAAATGGTCAGTAGAAATAATGTGTCCTTAAAGAAAGTAAAACAAATTATATAGTATTATCTTTAAAGAGCAGCCTGCTGGCTTAAAAGCATGTATTCAGTAGCAATTCTGGCAATTCCATGTTTAAAAATGTGATTGTTACTATAGGAATTACGAGGGGAAAGAGTTTCAAATATAATAGGATAAATACATTATAAATATATGATATATACTGAACCTGGCGTAACAGTTTTAAGGAGTTAAATACACACATACTGTAGTCACTGTAAATCATGTCTGAGTGAGATCTGAGCCTATTCTATCGTCAATTACACAAACGAAAGCTTATTTTAGACTGTTTGGTGGTTTCCAGTCCAGCCTGATGAAAAGGGCCGCGCTGTAAATGCGCTGTTCACATCGTTGTCCGCATGTTTTATCACACATTAAAGTGCAGCCAGCACACGTATCAGTGACGGCTGCCTGAACTTAACAGAAGAACAGAGTACTGGAAGGACAAAGAACGTACTGAGAAAAAGAGAATGAAATCATCTGAAATAACACCCTCTTTACATGTAATATGTATCCATTTGCGGTCTTTGGACTCTGAAAGGTTCACACTGTCCTCACTTAATTCCCTCAAAAGGTCAGCAGCGTTGCCTAGCACTTCTGTTTATTATCAGGTGGGCCAGGTCTGTACCAACAGCAGAGTGACACATGAAGGAGTCACAAAAAACCTTCTGCTACTGATCACCTGATTACAGCCTGAAACATCTTTATCCTAAAAAATACACTCCATATGACTCCATATTCAAACACTGTCATACAAAAAAACTAAAAATAGTCCTAAAACATACCTTTTATTTTAGATAACTCTTGGGTGTTTTTTCTCCTTTCCGGTTTTTCTGCTGTCCAGAAGAGCGTGATGTCGTGAGCATCATTGTCATAATAGTCTGGTTCAACAAGATCTCAAGCCTATCAGAGTAATCTGATTCCTCACTTCCTGATTAGATAATGCTTTGCATGCACGATGCAGAGTGGGAATAAGGACCAGTCAGAACACGGAGCACAGGATGAGCCATTCCCTGCACTTAGAAATAGAGATAGAGATAGAATAATGTAATATGTGCCGAGGCAGTATCCTCCACTCTCAAACATTGGATGGAGTTTTGACAAACAGTGGCACCATCTTAATGGGCTTACTGGAACAAGTATAAAGATTGCACGTGATTTGAGGACTGTCTGAAGCTTGTTAAGACTTAATACGGGGGGCCAGCTCTCAATAAGGTTACACTGCTTGGCTTCAGTTAAATGGTGTGAGGGAACTGTTTATGTTGCTTAATAGAAACATTTATGCGGGAGAGACTCTGTTGTGTAGATATGAGAATGATTTAATTGTGGGCTAACAGGAGTCACATAGCCATCCTTCAGTGTTATTTACTTTGATTCGATCTATTGACAGACAAGCTTGAGGTATAATTCTGTTTGAACAAAATGTCGCACGGTATAATCAGTGCAGAATAAATGGTGCAGCACATGTTCTGAGCAGCAATGCACACGAGTTACGGCCTCCTGGATCTATGCTATACTGTGACTGAAATAGCAGTAAAGAACAATTGAAATGTTCAAGTGGTTCTTCAAGCAGTCTATAGCAACAGCTTATTGACTTGAAAGTAACATCCACTCCCCCATAAACCTCTGAAAAAATTGTTTTAGAGCCTGACATTCACTTTTACTTCTGACCACTCAACTGAAAAATACCAAAGCGACTTCTTTATGAACAGTGAAATAATTGGAGAATTAAAGTAAACAGTTCAGTTGGCATTTTCCTTTACACATGCCATCTGTTTAATTATAACCCTTAATGTCTTGACATAAAACTGTCAAGAACCCTAAAGCATTCTCTTAACAAGAACTGTCTCAAGATAGACTTGGGGATGACCTTTTTCCATGCAGGGTAATATTTGTGAAAGCTGTCATAACGCCCACGCCTTGTGTCAAGGAAATCTGCTGTTTTGCAACACTTGCAGGGTGCGAGCCATTGATTCTGTGGTTGGAAAAGACTGTGTAGGTTCTCTGAACCAAAGTGAAGTCTACGTCTAATTGTTGTGTTTCTCCTGAAACTACAACAATCCTCTTCACTGAAGTGTGTACAGATTTACAGATTGCTTTAGGTTGACAGAAGGGGGGAGGAAGGACATGTTTGGTTGCTATGGAAAGTGTTTCCCTCCATCAGCTGCTTTCCGTCAGAGCACTGCCACGGGTGACTTACCAGGTACTGTAGGAGGAGGAGGAGGAGGCCCAGGCTGAGAGGCTCAGGGACGAGGGAGCCCTGTCAGTATGTCAGTCTTCCCCCTGCAGCTTCACCTCCTCCCACGCTATGAGCCACGTTTGGCCTTCAAAACCAGAGGCCACGCTCCAAATTGCATTCTACATGCTACTGTGACTCATCGCACGAACACGGGAAAACTCCCTTACTTATAAATGGACTGTTTGCTCAAGGGGTCACTGCAGGCCGAGCCAGAAGCAGCCAGCAGTAATATTTGACTCACTTAGTGTAACTATAGCCTACGAGATTTTTTTAAAAAGCCACTTCTTCATAAACCTAAACTTTCTTTACTTTTACTGAACTTTTTATTTCTTGTGCTTAGCTATGCCACTTATTGACTAGTTTGTTCTTACTCTTATTTTGACTTAAATTTGACTGTGAGCAACTGCAACTTAAACATTTCCCAGAGGGGATCAATACAGTATTCTGATTCGGATGATTCACATTTGTTTATCCCCCAGAGCAGGGGTGTCAAACATTCAGCCCTAGGGCCAGAACCGGCCAACGGGTCCAATCCGCCCCACTGGATGACTTTGCAAACTGTGAAATTAGCAGAGAAGTCATTAATTCCAAGTTTTCAATATTCCTATTTGTCCATTGGGGGATGGACTGTCTTAAAAAGAGTAGCAGGCCCTATGCTGGATTTGCTATTGTAGATCCCACATGCTTACATACAGTAGGGTGACCAGACAAACTGTCCCCGGCTGGGGCTGTCCCCGGATTTTGTCTCAGAAATCTGGTCACCTTAACATACAAG
This sequence comes from Sander lucioperca, assembly GCF_008315115.2. Classification (NCBI taxonomy): domain Eukaryota; kingdom Metazoa; phylum Chordata; class Actinopteri; order Perciformes; family Percidae; genus Sander; species Sander lucioperca. The sequence continues at coordinate 32,444,847 of NC_050184.1, forward strand.
CTTAACACTGTCAAGTTTAGGCTACTGTTCATGCACTAGCTGCCGGGGGAAAAAAGTCTTTGTCAAAAAAGAAGACAAGTGGACACACTTCTTCACAGAGGTAAATGGGAAGCCAATGTACTTGGTGTTTTCACAGCTCTGTTCAGTGCTCAAGGAAAATAATATTTGGCGCCGCTATCAGACTCATTTCCTTTTCCATCCAGACCAGAAAACAGTTGAAAACTGAAACTTCAAATTGCACTTTTTTTCCCCCAAGATATCTCAGGCTGTTCATTGTATGTTTTGTAGATAGATTGTTCATTGTGTACTTGTACCCCTTTACACACTTAAGAAAGGGACACATGTTGTTAAGAAAGGGACTCGTGTTGTTCTTTATCTCAGTTATTATGCAATGGTTTTACTGGTTGGGCCCACTTGAGAACAAATTGGGCTGTATGTGGCTCATGAACTAAAATGAGTTGGACACCTCTGCCCTAGAGCAGTAACCACGACTTCCCCTGGTTGTTTTACATCTTCACTTTAGCACAGTGTAGTACATATCACTGTACTGTGTACTGGAAAATGTGTTGTTGAAAGCACCCAGGCTGAGATATAATGTAGCTTATATATTTCTTGCATGCATGGTCCTGGGTAGAAATATGGATCTAGCTGGTGTAAGATTTATCAATCGAATAATGTAAAAAGGAGGGTCAAAAGTAATGAGCATGCTCTGTTAACGCAGAGCAAAACAGGGCTTCCCTTTGTCTACCACTGTATGATGCTATCTGAAGAATTGAGTGGTATGCAAACTACAGCAGGCTCCAGTTACACAATACACATGGGTTGTAAATTAGACAAAAACACAAAAGGGGAAAATTCACCACAGTATGAATCACAGATCTTGGTAAATGTAGGCGAGGCTCACTCCCCGGCTTCAAAGTGAGGACTGCCCATCACTCTGAGTTCAGACTTGAATGTGACTTATATAATCGTTTTTTGTTTTTGTGGAGGCAGCCTTGTGGAACATCATGCTGCGTTCAGAGGGAAAAAAACCTCTAACCTGCCCAGACTTGTGAGAGTGCATGCTGTCATACAGCAGCCACATTGCTTTAATGGTGTAAGTGTTTGCACATATCGGGAGTCTCACCTGGTTTGCCCACAGATCTATCCAGAACTGAAAATGAAATAACATTAAATGTCATATTTTTCAGTGATGAATCATCTGAAATGCAGTCACGTAGTATTTTCTACTATAATGCTAGTAACTCCGATTCATAATATTCATAATTCATGTATTTAGAGAAGTGACAACAAAAGGTTATCGTGCCATTCATTCATGGGACAAAGTACCTGAGTGCAGTATTGATTGTCTGTGCCTGAAAACTCTCTTGCAGCTAGATAACAGATACATACCACTGAGACTCCCCAGCTTTGAAATAACCTGCTTGTAGTGGACACACACACACACACACACACACACACACACACACACACACACACTCACTCACACTCACACTCACACTCACACAGCTTGACCAGGAAAGTGTCATCTGGAAATAAAGCGTCTTAAAGTCTTAAAACTGAGAGAGTTCAGGCAAAAAGGGAAAAACACAAAGAACACAAACACAAAGGCAAATAAAAATCAAGACTTTCCAGTTAGGTTTGTTTTATCAATTAGCATGAGGGCTGAAAGTCACGTTCACAGTCAAGTGACAGTAAAAGGGGAGCTTTGAGTAAAAAAAAAATGACCATACAGCAGTGACAGTGCCCACCATCGCCCACCATCACCCAACCTACTTCTACCACTGTAGAGCATGTTGTTGTGACAGAAACACAGTGAAAACCACTCTGAGGTTTCACTGTCCCTGCTGGAATAGCACCTTATCCTGCACTATCATCATCTCAGATGGGTGTCCCTCAGATAAGCATGGGGCAATAACGCTATAAACCTGCTTGCTCAATGCACTAGTGATATATTAAGCTGTAGCATGGATTTGTCCCGAATATTTCAGACACCCCTGAATGCTCACCAGTCTCTATAATCTGACAGATGCATTGCTCAATTCTCTAAATAGCTTGAAAGAAGGGTTCCCTCAGCCGGTAATGTAAAGCTGCCTGGCAGTTCCAGTCATGAAACACTGCAAAGGGAACTGAAACGACGAGATGTGAGTTTTAAAAAGAAGGCAGAGGACCGTGCATTAAGATGAAATAGGTCTGCCTGCTGGCTGCTGTCTGTTCGCCTGAGTGCATGACTGTTATTAACACACGACTATCTCTCTTACGACATGCACGGAGCTGAAAGCCTTCAATTACCAGATGCACCTTCTTGGATATGACATTAAATTCTTCACAAAAACAACAGGCTACAATGAGCCACTCGTATTTGACTGTTTGACTGGTTTATCTGCAGCTGAAAGCCGTTCAGGGCTGCACACAAACTTCAATCGATAGCCTACGCCGAGTCCGGACCTCTGTTTTGCTGTTTGTTTTTCGAGAGTCATTTACCTTTCTGTCGCCACTTCGTTGATAGCCTTAAATGCGATCGTCGTGCTGCCGTTTAACAGTCATCCAAAAAAAAAAAAAATCCTGCTTTCATAAAGTGTCCGTTAACTTTAAATGGAGGCAGCAGGTCGGCGGGGTGGGAGCAGTGAACTAATGCAGAGCAGAGACTGAGCGAAGGGAGCGGATCCCTCCTGTCAAGCACCGCCTCAGCTGCTCTGCTCTGCGCACTCTTTTTTCTAACCAATACACACTCACTCGCTACAGCGGCGTGCAGTGCAGTGCATGCATCCATCTGCAAAGTTGCAAAATAATGCTTATTAAAAATTGTGCAGCTTAAAAGTGCTTCATTCTACCAGAGGAAATCAATGCAATATATAGGTATGTCCTGCGTTATGCTATTAACAAATGAATAATTCAAGTAGCTCCATTACATATGGAGCCTAAAATGTATGCAAGTGGTGCAATAAATAACCTTTGTGGCTATTGTTCTATCGTTATACTAGGCGTAGGCTATATATGCTAACATTATGACTTTGTGATAATATGCCACAAAAAAATAAAATACGAACGCTGTGTAATATTGGAAATAATCTTACAACAGCCTAGTATTGCTCGCTTTAAGAAATACATAATAAGCCTTTATAATTTTCTCAGATCTGGACATCTTTGTGTAGCTATATTTTTTAGTTAGCCTGTCATTACTTACCAAAAGAAATACACTGTGATAATACATAAATAAAGGTGATTTTCCTGTTAGTAAAGTTTGTTTGTTGTGTTGTTGGGTTACTTTTTAACGTGCAGCATTGCGCGTTGATTTAGAAGGTGATTACACTGTTGATTGGACGAGTTTAACGGTCACCTGCAGCCAATCAGAAACGAGTATTTTAAAGTCTGAAGGCCAACTTCTCCCATCACCATGTGCTTATCTTGTGAAATGTAGTGTGGAACGTTATAAAGTACAGTTAGTATAATACTGCACTGAAGTAAACAGCTTGAGGTACTTCCACTTCCATTTCATGCCACTTCATACTTTTTACTTCACTACCTTTATTTGGCAGCTATAGCTACAGGCCCGCCATTAGGAATTATAGATAGATATAGATATTTTTTTCTTCAAAATCGGGGCCCTCATCCAAACCCACTCCAGTACCATAGACCTTTGCATGGGCCCTACAGAGCTACTAGTTTCTTCACTAATTAGGATTTTACATGCAAAACATATGATGGGTTCATAAAATATGATGTGTTTTATAGGTTAAAGGACCCAAGAACATTATTATTAATTTTGTCACATATACTTCTGCTTACTTGTGCTTGTAGCGTCTACCACAAATATATATTACTTAATATTGTATGTTGTATTTTATCCCAATATGTTAACTTCTGCACTATTTTATGTCTTAGACTCTCATTAAGATTTTCATTGCCAACGACTGCTTCTCTGTAATTATGCATATGACAATAACTTGAAAGTAATTTTTTTAACAGTGTGAATTTTGTACTTCCTCCACTAGGCATACAGGCCTCAAGCATTTGTGCTGTACATTTTATATGAATGTGTTGCGTGTAGAAATGTTTTAAGGCCGTCACAACATATTCCCTAACATAGTAGTACATGCTTAGCATGGGGACTGGTTGCTGTACCCTTTGTAGCAACCAACCACATCACATAATAATGTGTGTTGACAATAACAAGAGCTGCAGTATTTGGTAAAGCACAGGATTTCACATTCCAGTGACCACAATGGTGAGGGATTAGGTTCCACAATGTGGACGAGGCTGGGAGGATAACAGACATGGGAAACATGGGGGTGTCTGGGTTAGACAGAGAAAGGAGAGTGAGTCAGGTCAGAGCAGTCAGACCTTCCTCCCTTTGAGTTTTGTGGCTTAATTTTCCTCTTCATTTTCTTGACCTGGATTGACAGCCTTTGCCATCCCACATCTCGTCCTCACTGCCCTGATTTTTTAAAAGCAGCAATCATTTTCTCTAGACTGAGGTTTTATTTACATAATGTATTCAGCTGATGTGCCATTGATGACATGGTGTGGTAAAATAAGGAACTGCATTTTTCCTAAATAAAAAGCTAAATATTAAATCGTATTATCCCAGTGAGAAAATGCATTTTTTTGGGGATGAAGTTTGACATTTTTTATTACTTTCTTGTCTGTACAACACCATACATAACAGACACAAAACAAACAAAACATTGAGAGGGAAAATAATAAAGGGAACAATCCAAAGGTATTTGTTTACTGCACTTCTGTGGGCTTTTATACCAGTCGTTTGAAGTCTTGTTTGTCTTACTACAGCAATAAGTGAATTGATGGTGAAACATTTTACATCTCCAAAGCCGTAAGAGTGACTTTACAACTATTTGTTTTTTACAATCTCCAAGCTATGGTATGTAGTGACATGTCAGTGAACAGATGTTTGCTAACTGTGAAGAATGAGATCAGAGTCTATATTTCAATCATCAGAAAAAGACGTAAGGATCACCTAAAATATCAAGTGAACCATTATGATTTGTCAAATAAAACTCATTACACAGTTAAATCCAAAATGTTAATCTTCAAATATAACACTTCAACAGGACCCAACATACAGACTATATTTACAACGGAGGCAACAAATAAAACACACAATCAATTTTCTTTCTGCAATGAACTTCAAATGCACCGAAAAAGGCAATTTCCATACATCGAATGGTAACATCTTCAAGCATGTTTGTGTAAAAGGCAACACAATAAATAAAACAAATGGCACAGAAGGTTTAGACAATCTAAACTCAGAAGCACAATGTCTTGTGAAATGTTCACAGGAAACTAAATACTAAAGCAAGCACGCTAAAAACCTTCAGTCAATGTCCCCGCAGACAGTAAGACAAGCTGACTAAACAGAACTGAGAGAAACAAAAGTCACAATCTAATTACAGTGAGAGGAATAAGAGAATGACATTTATAATTCAATATAGTATTTGTATTTACAAGCATTTATACAACTGAGGGCATTAAACGGGGGTTCAAGCTTATTACTATATTAGGACATGGAGCAGAACAATCAGATCATATAATGCACCAAATATAAACCTTGTAAACATCACGTCTCACCTTTTATCTCAGATATCAGTCAGATTATGTTTCTATTAGCCAGGTTCATAATATATGTGTCCTTACTTTAAGGCATAGGTATCAAGCTTAGGAGTGAGCCTCTTAGAAGATTTTATTTTAAATAAGCCAGATTCAATAAGAAGGTTTCACTCCAACGAGGAAAACTCTACTTGTCACAGCAAACCCCCCAGGCAAAACGTCCCCACGTGTCTCTGGATCAGCTCAGTTAGCCGTTAGAAAGTTATAAGATCTCCTCCACTCCGTGAGCAAAGATCATGACCAGGCCGGGCTCCAGGATCATATCCTCCCCCATATGCTGATTCTCACAGGCCATCACCACCACGGCCTGCTTGCCAGGGATACGCTTGGCAACGTAGTTCTCATAGTAGCGCCTGTTCATCTGCCGTGTCTCCAGCGTGGCCAGTCCCTGCGGCCAGTTACGCTCGTGGGCGTTCTCGATCAGGTCGTTCACAATGGAGAGCGGACAGCCGCTGTCGATGAGGGAGCGCTTGATGACTGCTTGGAGCACAGCATCAGGTGTGGAGATCATGCCACCCCAGCGTGTCACTCTGGCTGGCTGCATGGAGTTCACCCACCTGGAGATATAAGATAAAGTAAAAAAAACAAAACAAAAAAAAAAAACAAGAAAATAAGGGACTGAGCTGCAGCTCTCGGACTAAGTTATATCAGAATACAAGCAGAAGAGAGGATGAAATTTCACATACTCCAAGATCTCATTGTACTCGATGCTCTCCTCGAGGTTTTGCAGGTTAGGGTTAGCACTGCGGATTGCTCTCATGTAGGCTTTTAGCAGCTGAATGTCCCGTTTCTGGAAATTAAAAGCATCATCTTCAGTGACTGAAAATCACAAAATCTCCTAAAGCTAAACAGGAATTTATAAATGGCCAATTTAACTAGTCTGGTGGCAGCCTCAAAAAGCTGCGCGTCGTGGCCGGGTTGGCTCAGTGGGTAGAGCAGGCGCACATATACTGAGAGGTTTATGCCTCGACGCAGAGGTCCAGGGTTCGATCCGACCTGTGACGATTTCCTGCATGTCTTCCCCCTCTCCCTCCCCTTTCTCACCTAGCTGTCCTGTCAAATAAGGCGGAAACTTGGAATGTCCTCAGGCATCCGAGGTAAAACAGTCTCTGCCTTGCATTTGTCGCCACTGAATCAGTCTGCAGCACCCAGGTCAGACCCTCGCTGATGTGGACACCATGCCACTTGAAGCAGTCCACCCTCTCCACTGTGGACCCGTTGATATTCATGGCAATTGACTCAGTCATGTAGACATCCCAGTCTCAATAAACATATGCACCAATGCCTCCTCATGCTTGTTGTGTGACCAAATTGACAGAGACTAAAACTAAAGACATTTCCTGTATGTTTCATTTTATTTTAGTTAGCTTTGCAAGTACAAAATATAATTTCAGTTAGTTTTCTTTTTTCCTAAAATCTAAAGTTACCTAAAATGTTGTTTTTTTTCACAACTATTTGTAATTTAGTTAACTATAATAGCCAGATGTACATATTTGGATGGACGAACATATTTCTAATCAGGTTTTTTTGTATCCAGTATTCCGCCCTTAAATCGCCTTTATTGGATACTGATCCACAATGATTTTAACTTTGTCAAATTCCAACCTAGTTATTAAGAATATACTGTATATTGTAATAGCAGTGCCTTGTAGGGTTAAGTGATAATTGCATATAAATAGACTTCTTCCCATTCTTTATATAACTATCGTGACAAAACTTTCCTGTCCGAATGACAACACACATTAGACCTTAAAAACTTGATTACGTTCAACTAAGGTGCTAAATGCCGATATACACACTACCAAACACAAACAGGGCAAACAATTCAAAACGTAACATGGGCAGAAACATGCTTCCATACCACCCTGTACCACAATCACACATCACACTCAAATTGTTTATAGGCAAACATTCTACAAAACAATAATCATAATCTGTAGCAAATGCTTTGAGCCCTTTAGAAACCCAGATCTCAAAAAGCATTTTAGTAACCGAATTAGAGTGAATCATTACAGCTACTCAGTAGAAAACTCCGTCAATATAAAGTAGTTGTTATGGAAAAGAAATATGCTCTTGGCTAATTCAAAACCTGCTCCACAGACAAAAATACTTTTCAGGACTAGGCTACAAAAGTAATTTTTGGTTAATGAAAACACAAATGAGCAGGCAAATGTTCTTACTTGTTCCCCCAATTGGTGTTTATGCTCTGCAACATTTTTCTCCAGCTCTGAAATCTTTGTCTGTTGCTGCTGGACGACGCTCCGCAAGTGTTTGATGCAGTTATGGTTGGGCACCTCATCTTTGGGCATCTCAAGTCTGCAAGAGATGGGGGGGATTTAATACAATACAATACAATACAATACAATACAGAGGACAGGTTATATTTCTTTTGCAAATCATATATTCATAATATTTTACAGCACAAACATGTAATGGTGATAGCTATTATAATTGCATTTGGGTGAGCAGCTATTGTTATTGTTATTATTAGTTACACCTTGTGTCCCCTAATCACTTGAGACTTGTGAAGCTATGAACCTAGGCACTGGTTCCAAAGGGGGAGGAGACTATCAATGCAATCAACAGTTACAATGCAGTTAATCTATATCCACGACCACGACGTTCCGCTTCCGGGATTGATCCGGTGCCAACGGAAATTCCGCAGGATGTCACTATTTTCGGCCGGATGTCCGGATTACCTTGCACTTTCTTTGTGTTATAATTTTAAACTACGGTCAGTTTTGGCTTTTTTTTGCAGTGGCACCGTGGCTCGCTGAGCACCGCCCAAGACGAATGGGATTGGTTTAAAGACATGCCAATACACCAGAGCACGTTTTTTTCTCCCATCCCGGAATGCTGTGTGGACTAGCCAGACCTTCTTCCGCAGCGCTGCAGAGGACGAGGAAGGTCTGGCAATGTTAGACAACAATGCAGTGTACAGTACATTTCCTGCCAAATGGAAGCCACTCACCCACATCCCTCCTCACAGCTGACAGGCCTTTTGGGGTTGTGCTCACAGTCCTTGAGGTGGGACTGCAGCTGGTCCAGCCGCAGTGTGGCTGTACAGCCAAAACCTGCATTGTCACAGCTGATCTGTAGTTTGGACAGCATGTTACGCATGATGCGGGGCACAGGCCGGAGGTGAGCTAGCGTCACCACCGTGCGGTCAACAGGACATATCTGCTGCTGGGCAAACCACTGTGTTATGCAGGCATTGCAGAAGGCATGCTCACAGTGTGGAGCCTGAAAAGGAGAACACAGAGCTCAAAACATTTAAAATTTCAAAAACACTGACACAATTAAGGGTGGGTAATCTTTCAGACAGGGACTTGCCTGCACCGGTTCTTCAAGCACTCCACTGCATATAGGGCACAGCAGGTCTTCATCCACCTCCCCTTGGAACCTCGTAATGTCGTACCCCATGGTACATCACTGGGATCCACAACCTCCTGAGCAGCACACAACCAACCAAATTAGATTTACCGACAACTTAACGGTATCAATGTGTGCCTGTAGATATTCCACAAATATATACAAACAATTTGAGCCTACCTCACTCACAAAAGGCCTCAAATGCTCCCATTCAGCTCTTGATGTAAAGCTGATACGTCACATCTGGCAGAAATAAGACACAGACACACACACACACACACACACACACACACACACACACACACACACACACACACACACACACACACACAGCAAAAAAATGATAATATTCACACTGATTATTTAGTTTTCAAAAGACTATTGGATTGCTGATGCTTAGAGCCGAGTTATGCTATATAATCTAAACCCACGTGATGCATACAATATAGCTCGTTTACAGACATTTAAATGGCCGGGAGTTCAGTGATTTTCAAGCTTTCTCATCATATTCAGACGCAAACTATACTCTTTACCAGGACGACTCCATGAAAAAGGTAAAAACGAGAATAACATTGCCATTTAACACACACGTATATTGTGTTATTATTAAATCAAGAAACGCTGTAAATGTACAATGACTCAATAGATATCCGAGCACACAGCCATATTTAAAACACATTCGAGAGCCAAAAAGCGCCGACCTAGATCTGAAACGAAGAGTGGTTTTGTAACGTTATCTTCAACATGTGAAACTGCACCAGCCGAGCTCCAACATCTGAGGAGAGCATCCTGTTGTCCCAGGTGACTGACCTCATTTCAGTGAAAGAAGCCCACACCGGTCTGGAGGCGATTTACAGATGCCCTGCAAACAAGCTAACCCTCCATGCTCACGTTAGCGACGTGTATGACGTTAATTTGTTATTACAGAACACACTACATCGCATTGCCTTTGGGGTTATAATGAGCTAAACTTGTGTCATTTTAAATAAACACCATAGTGCTTGAGTTCGGATGTCAGTATAGCTTACTCGCCATTAATTAAATAGCTTAACTAGCTAGATAGCACTGGTAGCGCCAACGGTACCGTTGGTTTCCTCTGGATATTAGCCATCGAGCTAACCAGACAGTCCTCAGTCTGGGCAAACTACACCGAAAAATGGCCAATTACAATCAGACACATTGGAAGAAAACATTGTAACGGACTAATATACTTACTTAAACATGTAGTAAAACAGATCCTAATAACGATGTTTATGTATTTTCAGACGTCCTACTATAAGTAGTAGCTCGCTAGCCACGTCCTGTACTACATCCTACACCTCTGTGTCGTCGATACGCTGGCGGGTGGGACGTCATGACGTAAAACATGGAGCTTCTGATTCTCTCTATCTATCTATCTTTACTCAAAAAAATATGCAAAAACAATTAAATGACCACATAATAAACTAATTGCCTAAAACTGACTGAAATAACCAGTACAATACCAGTTTGTTGTGTTCATAACATAAAAAAATATGTTGAATATAAAAGATTATTTCATTTCAAAATAATAAATTATATGATACACTTACTGACATGTATCAGCAAAAGAATACTAGCAGAATTCCATCATGACATGTGGGTATCTGAATGAAATGGGGGGAATTAATGTAATAAATTCATATATTTCTCAATTTCTGAAAGTATGCGGTTTTCTTTATTCCTTTAATAATTTCCAACACATCAGTTGCAATTCCTTGTATGTGGCAGAATGTAAACAGGAAGGAAATGAACAGCAGCCAGTATAAGTGTGAGTATAGCAGAAGGAGCAGCACATTGAAACCTGAGTCATCAGTCACTACCAGTGTAGTTGCATGTTCCAACACCAATGTCATCGCAATGCATGAGGTTGAGTTCAAATTAAAATTATCTTTTTGGTGACGTTTTCTGATGCCTCAGTACATAAAAGGTTTTGAAATCCTTTATGGGCTTCACACCTGTTTAGTGTACGGCACTTGAATAAAAATATTCATTCATTGTACCAATTATTTCAGGTCCATGAGCATGGTTCAGTATTGTATTCTCTTGTTGTTGTACTGTTAGAAATATTAAAAGGAACATTGGAGACAAAGGTGTGGACTGTTTTGAAAGTCGATAAATACATAAAAAGGTATGATCCTGCTGATTAAAACATGAGTGATTCTCTGAAACGTGCTCTGCAGCACCACTAAATGACAGTGGCAACAAACACTTCACTCTGGCAAATCCAATCAAGCTCTTTTCCTTGCTTCATCATCCCTATCAGCTCATCCTTTTGAGTCAAGATAAACTCAAAAACCTCACATTGAAATGATTTGATTCAGTCTTTTCAGATAAAGAAGTGGAAGCATTCTTTTCTACTTTACTTCATGTAGCCCCTAGCTATTCCAGTGAATTCAACAGAATAGCTAGTTCAGGATTAATCATAAATATGAGACCCACGTGACCTGAAAACATGGATTCATTGTCAAGAAATAATCCCAGACTCACAATATTTAGCAATAGCACTTTATTGAACACAAACAACCCTAAGCCACAATACTGAATGACAAGACCAATTGGCTGCAGCAAACATTTTACAAAATAGATTCAGGTTTAATGTCACTAAATTGTTGTTTTCTTTTCTTTTAACGTCAGAAAGACAGATGCAGGTTTTTCCAAAACAGTGAATGATCTTTTACATATTTAACATTTTTGTAACAAATTATCATTCACATGTTCTCACAAAGGAATAACAAGGCAAAGTGCTTTCAGGATTGCATTGTCGAAAAATCCCAAACAAATAAAATGAATGGCTTGAGGTTTAGGTAAGATAAGAGGGTGGGTGGCGGGGGAGTGGGGCTGGTCCTGTCCTGGATTAGGCGTGGGGTGGGTGTGGGCGGTGGATGGATGGGTAAGTGCCCTGGTGAGAAAACCTCAAACCTTTCACCTTGTCCTGTACCCCTTGTAGTCAAACTGAAAGTAAAATGTCAGGGCAGTGTGGAGACAGACACCTATGTAGCAGAATTTGGTTCGGAGTGGACAAATGGATTCCAAGGCATACGGCTCGGAGGGCTCAAACTCGCCCCCATACAGAATTACAAATCCATCTTACTATCTCCCTTGTGACAACCTGTGGTATCATTACAACTGCAGGGCAATCAATGGCTGACCAAGAATGAAGCTGTAAACGTTGAAATAATGCTAGGGCTAGACAGGGAAGTATACACACAAGAGGGCACCAAAGAAATAGATGGTGTTTAAAAAAGCCAATGCATGGTTACTTGTTTTCAAAAAAGATGAATCCTCGGACCATTCGCAACTGAATGTTAAAGGGGATAGACTATCATCATAATCTGCATCATAACATTGTCTGGCTTCACATTCCAGTGGTATTTTGTTGTATAAATGCTTCTCATAAATATTTTTTTTTTTTTCAACGTCAAAGACATATACACATACAGCACAACCAAGCACACTTTTTATGTATAACTACCATTGCTTATGATAAATCTGTATTCCCGTACTGTGAATAGACTTTTTTTTTTTGTCAGAACAGGTGGAAAGATAAACAATACTCAAGGCTGCAAAACAAGGAGGTAGGAGAAATGCTACTGAAAAACAGCAAGTGATGCTAACATGATCGTTCACTTAAATAATCGTGAGATACACCAGGCTTTCGGCTCGACTTGTCGAACCACGCTAGTGCCAACAGTTGCTATTCCAGTCAGCGTTTAAGGAGCGGCGTGTAACAACTGTAATGTTTTTTTTTCACCTTTATTTTGTAAAATAATGTGCAATGTTGATTTGACAGCTAAATTAAGACACAAACATCTCAAAATTGCCCCTTTCATGATACCTCCAGATGCAGACTGGTGTAGCAGCTGTGGTGATTTACCAACCGAAGAAATCTTAGAGGCCCATTCTGCCTTACAAAAATTTAAATCTGAGTCTTCACCCTTTATTTTCAGACTGGTCATATTCTAAAATTGGCTAATTTCATTGGTCCTGTTGTCATCACAGGTGTGGAGACCACGCTGCTGGTGATGGCATTGACTCCTTTACACACAGTAGAATAGTATATTTGCAGATTTGTAAATGAGGTAATCAGCGTTAGGCTAAATAGGGAACCCTGTCATTGAAACACATGCCCACTTCATTCACCAGAAAAAAGCAAAAAAGATTTCCTCAATCAGCGGGACAGGATTGTGGAAAATGAAATCAACTTTGGAATGTTGGGTGGACGAGCCAACGTTTTTTTTTTTTTTTTTTTTTTTTAAGTTTTCTTTTTTGTGTGAAGGTGCACTGTGAAACTATTTGATTGTAACTCATCACATGCCCTGATTCAGAGTCCTTCGCCTCACGATAAGGGCTCCTTTGTATTTCCCCAGATAAGCCACTCAAAGTAAATCAGGCAACCCATTATCTATCATCATCTTTTTTTTTTTTTTTTTTTTTTTAAATATGCTATGAATTAAGGCTGCCTCAGCAGCAGATCAATGCCTGCTTTAAGTCCAGTTGTGAGAGGATTGTTAATAGCTTGTGAGTTGCAATGAGGTGGCAACATCTACAGTGAAGCGGACTAAACATAAAAACATGAAAGGGACTACCCACTACTAAAATGTCACAGAACATGCAGTATTACATCCTTTCCTACAATAGGCTATTCCTAATAGCACATTCAAAAGGGGGCTCCTAATGGGCAAATTCTCTGATATGGCTCTGCTTTAGAGTAATCAAGCTTGGTGTAAGACTATTTCCATTGTGCGCTCACGGAAGGAGCAAGTCTATAAGGTGCTCCATCAGAAAATTGCTGCCTTATTTCACCTGCACACATACTTTGTGTCATTCAGTTCAACAGGTTCAATCTTAAAACACTGGAAAGTGTTCAGAACATTTTTTTTCCTTTGTGTAAATTCACCCCCCCCCCCCCCCCCCAAAGACACCTCCTCTGCTGGTGAAAACAAACGGCACTTTCAGAGGGGAATGTTTCTCTAAAACCACAATCACAGGACCTCCAATAACAAATTCTGAAAACACATAGCTATACAGTAGATATAAATCTCATGAGTTTCTTAACTGTACAAGCTTTAGGCTACACACTGAAAAGGGAGGGACACATAAGAAACCTTAATGCTTAACATTGAAAACAAATATAAGGCATTTCATATTTCCTTTTATCCGCATACGTCACTGACAGCAGGTCTAAATATTTTTGAGAAAACATTTCATTCAAGGAGGAAGAGGATGCATATACACATCTACACATGCAAATGAACATGTCTACCGGCTATAAACCAGAAGTCCAAACTACAATACCATCAAAGTCCATCCTTAAGGATAAAAAAAAAAAAAAATCAGTCAACTTGTGCACAGTCCTTTCTCTGAGCAGGCAGCTTTAAAAGTTGGATTTTGATCACAGTTTTAAGAATGAAATATCAAACACTCACACTATCAAATGACACCTCTCTGAATACAAACAAAAGGACGACTTGAAATCCCTAATTTGCTACAGATAAGTGACTTTTGGTGTTAACAAAAAGGGCATATTAAATTTTTTTTTTTTCCAACTGAGGAAGCAATGATAAACAAAAGGTTATTGCACTTTTTATCTTTTGTCTATTTCAAACGAGGTCAGCTTGAGAAAAGATGAGTCATGCCTTAATGTCGTGGTAAGACAACAAATGTTACTTCACTTCTATAGAATGATCACACGGTTATTAACACTGCACACAGCTACTACTGCAACCCTATTTGTAGTCAGTCTACCCTAAAGAACACAAAACAATCTCTACAATCAATTTGCAACGCAGTCACAACAGTTTGCCTAAACTTGATCTTGAATGCAGGTACCGCATTACTTCACAATTTGGTCTGTGAAGTTACTAATCGTCGGTGAATACCAAAGAGTTGAGAAGAACAATCAGAACAAAGCTCTGAAATTCAAGACAATGGTCTTTCTACAGTTAACGTGTTACTGACAATCAGACCTCATGTTCTCTGCACTCAGAGGAGACTGATGGTTTTTCCTCTCATCTTTTGCCTAAATTTGGTCTATAGGCTCCTTCACTCCTTGGTGTTGGGAGAGCCAACTGAGCCTCGAGGTGCCTTCTTTGGATTTGTGCTTTCGTACTATTGATTCCCCTCCAATCAATGTTTGATGTGCCCTAAATCGCATCAGTAAATGTGCAATTTATTCTGCCACCCAAAGGGAGCACTCAGTCACTGGAAATGCATGACGAAATCCAGACAATTACAGGAGGAGTTATTTAGGCTTTTTTTTCCCCCTCAGATCACATAGGGAATATGAGCCGATCTACTGTAGTCGTGTACTTTCAGTGTAATTTCTTTTGTTCCCATTATAAGGCTTCTGGGAAAAACAAATGGAAGACCGTACCTTTCGGTAGTAACAAATAAAAGGCACCATGCCACCACTGTGCTCGATATTACACAGGTCATATTGGTGGGGGGGGAGGATTAATAACCAAGTATTCAGGCAGGGAAGGCGGTCAAACTAGCATTAGTCATACAGTCAAATTGTATTGTTTTGACTTACAGAGGTAAAGATTTATAGCTACCGTTATTTCCCACCTTAAATTAGACTGTACCCTTCACCCTTTATGACTTGCACCAGATAAAAGACTCATCTGATGGTTATAA
Source organism: Sander lucioperca (assembly GCF_008315115.2). Lineage (NCBI taxonomy): Eukaryota > Metazoa > Chordata > Actinopteri > Perciformes > Percidae > Sander > Sander lucioperca. Next base: position 32,460,504 of record NC_050184.1, read on the forward strand.
TGAAGAGAAACATGTTGAAACAGGGTAACCATGCTTTTCTGATGAAAAAAAAGGGGCATGTTTTCGTTCACACACACGCACACGCACACACACACACACAACTGGCATCAGGAGAAACAAGAAGAAATCACAGATAAATGTCAGCGTCGTCACACAAAAGATCATTGATGAGGTAAAACTGCAGGTCCAATAAAAAGTTACAAGGGGCAGTTGGCTGCACCTTTGCAAAGGTAGGAAACATGAGACATCTGCCGACACTAATCTAACACTTCCGCATAGATACATCTCCGATTTAGGCTGGTTTAAGCAGAATTACACTACCCACGACAAGACGGACCACATGATTTAACTCTTTGTTAGCATAGCTGTACAAGCATTTTCCACAAGAACTTCCTTTCCATCAGACTTTTTTGAGGTACACCACTTTTATCATCAGTGTCTTTTGGCTCTGGATGACGGAGAAGCCAAAGTTGATTGTTTACGAGTGAATTCTGAATTCATTCACTCACAGTGGCAAAAATGGCGATATCCTAACCTCTTATGACAATCTCTGCACCATGGCAACCTTAAGCTATGTGCTACCTCAATTGATTTGTGTGCTTCTCGACACCCAAAGATGTCTGTAAGACCAAAATTAGCCAAGAATTTTACTTTTTTTTTTAATGCAATCCAACCAAGTAGCATAACTCTACAAGTGATGCAACTTATCAGGTACTGCCAGGGATCATCTCCTTTTTCAGCTTTTAAGGCAAAAGGCTCAACAGTGGATCAGAGAGTTGAATTGAAATTTGCCATTTACTTCAAGTAAGAACCGAGACATCCATTGAGGCAAATCAATTCTATACTATATATAACATGCTTTTTTGGACATCAAAAACTTGCGCACGCACACGCACACACACACACACACACACGCACACACACACCTTGTTAAACTAACACACAACCAAGGGATTGCTTTGCCAATATCAAAGGGACTAACTATATTCTTCAAAATTGTCCAATTATACAATATACTTCTACCAACACCAAATGTTAACAGAATACTTGCATTAAAGTACTAATATTCCATGCAAAAGTTTATATAGTTTCTCTTTGACTAATATAATTGGTGAAGACATGCAGCTCCAAACACAAAACTGTAATAATCCTGCCTACTTCTGAATAAGTTACTGACCAAGTTTGAATATGTCTAAAGGCAAATAAAGGTTTCTATGGCACTAAATGGGTGTAGCGTAGGTGCATTTTTGTCAAATATAGGCTATATACGAGTATGTGTGATCATATCTACTGTAGACCTTTTTGTCCCTCTTGTTTTACTGTACTGTAAGGCAATCTCAATGGAATGGATGAAAATGAATGTTAAATTCATCTGAACTCCTGTCCCGTTTACCTTGTAGACTACACTCGACACACATATGTGTGTGTGTGTGTGTGTGTGTGTGTGTATGTATGTATACATACATACACACACACACACACACACACACACACATATATATGAGAGAGAGAGAAAGAAAGAAGAGTAATATTACACAACAGCAGGCCTATACTCCCACAATAATCCCAAATAAAAAAACCTATCCAGACCTCAATGCAGGAAGACTACTACACATACTGTATAATATGTAGAGAATTAGGTTATTACATGCTACCTGTATAATCATATCTACGCAAGACAAATGAAGAGCAACAGTTTAAAGTCGGGAGAAAGCAAATTGTCCTGCTCTAAACTGACCCTACATTCATTTCAGTCAGAAAATTCATGGCTCAGATTTGATGGTGAGACTGTAAACTGCTTGAACGTATGCATAAATCCATTGCTGCTTTACTGAGAGGTTTTCCCTCTCTCGACACATTTTGGCAAACAGGCCTTATTTGTGACCAAAGATTATAACCTCCAACCCGCATTTAAATCTTCCATTGGCATTTATGCTATGGTTTACTGAATTGGCCTAAATGGATGGCAGTGCAATATTTGTGCTGCAAACTATTACACACACTCTCTATTGCTACAATTGGACCTTTCATTGCTTTCCGTTTCTGACACCAGCTATATTGTATATGCTCCACTTGCTCAATTGTCACTGTATCAAAATTGTGATCTAGCTCCATGCACAATCACTCGGTTATCACTGGTACACACAAATAAAAAAGCATGTATAAGAATACTGTGATAAAACAAAATGATTCAGTTACAACTTGTATAGATACAGGGGCAATGGCTCCATATACTGGTCAGATAAGGACATCACAAGAGAGAGAAAAAAATAAAATCCCTGCCCGAAAAGACCGGTCTGACAGCACCTACAGATGGCAGAGAGAGTATGTCGAGTATTTCGAGGAGCCTGCCTGAGGTGTCTGTTGAATCACTGGACTGACTTTAAGTGACTTAGGCCACAGTCTGTATTATTAACAGTAGGCTGGGTAATGTAACCATGTCACTTTTTTGGGCCGGTTGCCCAGAAATAGAGAGCACAAAAAAAGTCAGTGGGCAGTGGACAATGTCCCAAAGTATTTAGAGACACTTCTTTTTTTTTTTTTCTTTTTTTCCTTTTCTTTTTTTTTTTAAATAATGCATTGTTAGAGTACAATTTTTGTTGCAGCCTTTGCTTGTCTTTTGCAACTCTACCTTCCTGTATTCAGCAGCAACACACATGCATGTAAACACAAGTACATACATTACATCTGCTCTACTTCGCACACTTAGAACCTGACTGTACTAAAGTGCATGCTTGACTATCTAATTAAGTGCTGTGGGATTAGGGTTAAAAATTAATTAAATCATGGATCACCCCATCACAATAATGTAGACATAATCATCCTGCTGAGATCTGATTGGATTAATAAATTCTGCCTGCTGCTTCAGCACAGATCCTGAGATAAACAAATTTTGTACCTATCCCTAAAGTTAGTAATATAACTGTTCTCGTGGAAAGTATTAATTGATCAAGAGAACAAAAAGGCTGGGGGAATCACCAATTACAGTAGTTCCATTTCATTTCAGTCAGTTATGGAGGTCAATTAGAAATACCAACTACGAATCTACGACACTGACTGAGAAATCACTCCTCTGAAATGTTTTAGAAATTTTAGGAAATCAAGTAAAAACACAATAACGTGAAAAGACTTTCGCAGGGGTATCTAACGGCATTGCCTAGTCTAGGTCCTCATCTCTCATCCAGTCATCTAATGTGTGCAATTGTGCCACTTCATTACCAGTGGATATGAAGTTATCACACCAATGAAAACAATCTGACTCAGTGTAATTTAACCACCAGCAGATGGTGTAAAAAACAAAAACAAAAAAAAACAGAAAAAAAGAAATGAAAAAAGAAAGACAAAATAGCATAGATAGAACATCTAAAAGTCAAAAACAGCTCTAGTGGTCCGATACAATCGTCGTTAGTACCAGAAATGGGATGAGTAGACAACAAAATGAACACCAAAAAGCACATATTTGGATTTCTGCTATTCCTGAAATCTAAACAACAGGTATTGGCCTAAGCAAAGATCCCTCTCCTTTTCCTCTTAGCCCTATAAAGCCTCTATAAAAGGATATCAACTTCCTGGTCATTTATAATGCCGAAACATATAAAGATATGTCGGGCAAATCCCCCCCTCCCCCCACTAGATACTATGGGTGCAACTGTGGTTCAATGCTGTTGCAATCAAATGAGTGGAAAGATAAATTGGTCTCAGGGCTCATCATACTCTGCCATTACGCAATCCAACTGAAATGATGTGTTACGGAAGGCATGGGTCAAAAGGCATTTCATGAGATGCCATAAAAGGCAATCCAGTGCATTTGTGTTGACACTGACAATAAAATGCCCGGCACACACAGAGCCATTCGTTTAGTCTTTAGGTAATTTTTCATGAAATAATAAAAACAAAACAAAAAAAACAAGGAAAAAAAAAAAAAAAAAAATCAAAAACACATTCCAGGGAAACAAAAGCCCTTGTGACAGTGATTGTCTATTCAATAACGTTAAACTAAAAAAAAAAAAAAAAAAAAAAAAAGAAGAAATTATTGCTTGAAAACTGCCCAATGAAAACAGCAGTCATTACTCTTTATCTGTTCAAATTGATCAGAGTTGACCACCGAGAAGTTGAGATAGAAGCTATTAGATGTTTAAGACTAGTTCACCAGCTCCGAGAAACACTCCTTTAGTGCGAGTTTGTTAAAACCACAAAGCTGATGGCCGGTTCAACTTGAGAAACATAAAGAACCAAAAAAAAAAAATAATACGTCACCAGTGCCTACAAACCAAAACTGATTGCTCTCTTTCGATAACTAGGCCATTTGAAATCTGAAATCTATATAGATATATATCTATATCTATATATATATATATCTATATATAGATATATATATATAAAATAAAAATAAAAAACACTGTTTAAAGAGATGGGAAATAAATTGAAATGGCTTGTTCATTTATGTGCTCAGAAATATGATGCTTTGATGAGGTGTTGTTGGCAGATATTACTAGTAAAGCCTTCATCTAGAAATAATAAACAAGGCCTCAGTCAGTCGCTATCCTACAGTAGTTCTCTAGTTCTACAAAAAGAGAACATTAGGCCTACGGACCCTGGGTGAAGATGAAGCAGCTGCTAAACGAGTTGACGAGGTATATCAAGATCTATTGTCTTTCTCTATACAGTACAGTTCATCTCAAATAAATAATTTATAGCCATAATAGTGTTGATCAACTTTGGTCATAAGTTATATGCTTAGAAACATTCTATCTTAACAAACACTTATTTAGCATCTTTAAAACATGACGTCAGCATTCACAACAAATCCATGTTGCAGCGCTGACCCCGCACATGGCTCTCCTTTGGAAGGAGACATGCTAACGTATTCAGCAGCATTACCAAATTATCATAAAATGCCAAACAATTCTAGGCCGTACATTTAAAGTACACTATGGAATTAACATCTTTGTGACCCTTTTCCAAATTCCGGATTGTACTATAGTACACAAGCATTGCACTCTTAAGCAAAATTTAGATTTTTCCCTTGTGTGTCTCCTTCATAAAAATCTAGGCTAACGGACAATTAAAAACAAAACAAAAAAAACAAAGTAAAAAAAAAAAAAAAAAAAAAAAAAAGAATCAAAAAAACAAACAAAGAAACTCTTTGATCATTCTTTTGGGAAGGCTGTATGTTCCTCTACAAGGTCACCACAACTGATTAAAACACGATATGACTTTTGTATTGAGTGATATGAAGAGAAAGACAGTCGAGGATACGGAGGTTTCCATGCTCTTATATGTCGGTTATTTAACTATGTCGACATGGGTTTTAAAGGGTTAAATGATTTAGAGATGGCCAGATTGCTAGTGTTTGTTTTTTGGATGCCACGCTTCATCTGAGTGACCCTGTAGAGCAATCGGCCTCTATTCCATCCGTCCTATTAAGCACTACTAGGAGATGGAGGAATGGGATCTAATTGCATATTAGGTTTGACTGCACCTCAAGAGAAGACCAGACACTCACGCACACACAGACACACACACACACGTACACATACACATAGAACAGACATGTGGGTGGGTGCTCTCCTGGTCCTCTGGGCCATGTTAAAGGGAGTCCCCCCCCCCTCCCTCCCCCCTCCCCTGGTGGTGATGATGGTGATAGCAGCTGACTGAGGGGGGCACGTGACCTCACTCAGACAGACACCCGTCCAGGCCAACCGGCGCACCGTGGCGGTCTTTGACGTAGCCGTTGTGGAGGCCGTTGCTAGGCAGGGGGGCGCAGGCGGCGGTGATGCCGCAGTGCTTCAGCAAGTTGAGACCCGGGGAGGGGGAGACGGTGGGAGAGGAGCAGGAGCAGGAGGAAGGGTCCCGCTGGGGGAAAGGCTTCATGGTAGAGAGGATTAGAGCCAGGCAGTCTGCCACGTCCTTGTTGGGAGCACAGGCCAGGGCTGGGGTGTGGCCTGATTGACGGACAACAAATTCACATTAGTGCTCACGTACAACTTGAACATCACATGGGAATTACATTTGGCAAACGTTTTGAAAAAAAGGTGTCGCGAGTAATGATGAACCCACAGAGAATTATCACCCTGCAGCTTCCATCAGTTTAATGCAGCTTTTAAGCACCTTTCTACTCTACGTTTTGTTTTTACGCCATGCAAACTTTACATTTTTGGTTCAATCTCACTGGTCTCATCAGTGTCGGCAGTTGGCCAGCTCTAAAAACCCACTGTACGCTACCTGGAAGCCTACATTAGTCTCATGTTTTACCTGCAAAAACCCAGGTTTTAATGCCTTTGTTTATCATCTGTCATTTTGTGATATGTGGCTGTAAAGTCCTAGCACACTGCAGAGCGCCTCTCCTGCCAGGATGCTGACAGCGCTGTCAGCTGAGCACTTAGTCCCAAGTGATGGCAGTAAAGGAGGCGGTACTATCGCCTGCTTCAGAAGTTGTTTAGCCGACCTCATTGACAGTCAACACCGGAGGGCTAACAGACAAGAGTTGCGCTGCCCTGCCTTTTTATTACCATTCTGTACTTCTATCACAGTTCGTTTTTTTTGGGGTGGGTCATTTTTAGACAAGACTCCGTTTCTAAATTTACAGCCTGCCCTGCAATGGCTCCTGCATTGCACAGACTACGATGAGCCAAAAAAGAAAGGAAAAAAAAGCTGCGATTCGAATGACTATGCGAGTCGACTCAAGGTCTTCTCGACTGATGACTTCAATCACCGACTTTCAGTTGGCAGCCCTGGGGCGTAGGGCTGCCCTTGACTATAGAAACTCATAGTCAACCAGCACAATATTGATTAGTTGATTTTATCGACAGATCTGCAAAACTTTGATTTAATTCCGGATTGTACTGTAGTACACAAGCATTGCACTCTTAAGCAAAATTTAGATTTTTCCCTTGTGTGTCTCCTTCATAAAAATCTAGGCTAATGGACAATTTATAAAAAATAAATAAATAAATAAATAAATAAATAAAAACCCTCTTTGATCATTCTTTTGGGAAGGCTGTATGTTCCTCTACAAGGTCACCACAACTGATTAAAACACGATATGACTTTTGTATGAGTGATATGAAGAGAAAGACAATCGAGGATACGGAGGTTTCCATGCTCTTATATGTCGGTTATTTAACTATGTCGACATGGGCTTTAAAGGGTTAAATGATTTAGAGATGGCCAGATTGCTAGTGTTTGTTTTTTGGATGCCACGCTTCATCTGAGTGACCCTGTAGAGCAATCGGCCTCTATTCCATCCATCCTATTAAGCACTACTAGGAGATGGAGGAATGGGATCTAATTGCATATTAGGTTTGACTGCACCTCAAGAGAAGACCAGAAATTCGTAGTCAACCAACACAATATTGATTAGTTGATTTCATCGACAGATCTGCAAAACTTTGATTCGCCACGAAACTCTTGGGTTTACCAGAGATGTGCTCTTAGGTTTCGTGGAAATAAGTCATTCGGCATAAAAAAATAAAATAAAGAAATCTTAGTCGACCAAGACCAAAACGATAGATTAGTCGACAAATCGTCTAAGAGGGGGGCAGCCCTAGTGTGTTCACCATACACCTTTAGAAATAGTCAGCAGAAAAGCATATATGACTTATAGTAAATAAGCTAAAACATTATATATGTTGTCTTACTTAAATGTAACACAGCACGGTGCACTGCACAGACTGCATGAGCTGAACTGGCTTACAAAGCATGAAAAGGCCTCACCTTCCTCATCCACGGCCAGCACAGTGGCTCCTCTACTCAGCAGTGCCTGCACCACCGTAGCCAGGCCATTACGTGCTGCAAGATGGAGGGGCCTGGAGGAGAACAGGGGAGGGTGTGAGAGACAGCTGGCAGACATACTATTATTAATTTCAGTGGTGGCCAAATGTAAAACAGAGGAATCAATAAAATGACCTACACAGTGTTTCAAGGCTATTGATCTAAAAGTGCTTTTGTAGAAATGTAGGCTCACAATTATTTACAAAAAATCCCAATAAACTCCATGTTCTTTGCCCCCCCCTCCCCCTTTCTTGTTAATAGCTTAAATATGTTATTAGCTTCTCACATTTGCAGAGCGCTGTTGGTGGCATTTATAAGTGTGGGACTGTGGATCTCTCCCAGAATCAGCAGGGCACACATCTCATGAGCCTGAGGGACAAAACAAAACGACTAGTGGAAAAAAATGTGTGGGCTTCTGTCTATCAGAGTTGCTTCGCACGCAAAGAAAGGGTACAACATTACACTCAGGTGTTAATGCTCAGAACACCACAGTAGAGCTTTGTGTACCTTGCTGCAGGCCAGGTGCAGGGCGGTGTTCTTGTTCTCATCCAGCAGTGTCAGGTCAGCCTTGGCCCGGTGAAGGAGGATGGCTGGGTGACAACAAAGACATTCATTTGCTGCAACTACAGATGTCCTGATCTGACAATTGTAGTCAGAGGAGATACACAACAGACCGATTCAAGCTACGTATTCTGAAGGAGACAACTAGCTCTTCAGAATCCCACAAGTATAACGGTTCAAAGACTTACCCACGGTGCCACTGTGTCCCTTGTCAGCAGCTACCATCAGAGCAGAGCATCCACTATTGTCCACGGCGTTGATCTCTGTCCCATGGCGAAGCACCAGCTGAAGTCCAGCGACATCCTCAGCAAATGCAGCGGCATGCAGTGGGGTCCTACAGGCACAGACAGAGACATTCCAAACAATTACGAAAAGTATGATCAGTGTTACAGCTTTACGGGCAAGCTCTAAAGTGCTCATATTATCCTTTTTGGCTTTTTCCCCCCTTTCCTTTATTGTGTTGTACATCTTTTTTGTGCACAAGTCCACCCCAAAGGGACTTACCATCTCCAACAGAAAACTCTGTTCACCAACTGCTCCAAACAGCTCTACTGTAGTCCAGCCTTTACTTCCGTGACGAACGTGCGTCACTCTGTAACACACGTTATAATGCTCGCCTAGCTGCTAGCGTGGCACGCCCTCATACTCTGCTTCTGACTGGCTAGTAGTCCTTACCTAGCTACTGCGCATGTGCGACTCCCAACAAAGATTGAACAGAAGTGAGATGCCTCACTCTGTAGCTAAAACAGAGAGTTCAACACACAGGGTGAAAAGAGGAGCTGCAGCAATGTGCAGTACAACAAATATATGGTGTTTTTTGAAAATGAAACCATGTAAACCTATTCCGATATAACCTCTGAATACAATTATGAACCTGAAAATGAGCATAATATGGGCACTTTAAGTACAACGCACGAGGCCTTCATGACGATTACTTGAATAGACAGAAGGAGGAAGAGGTTGCGGTTACACTGCTTACTCTATAATGATGAGAAATACATTCGATATCAGCTTAAAAAAAATGATACTTCTTTAGGATCTACTTTCTTTCTGAATTCCAGTTGTACCCAAGTAAATGAATTACGTCTTTTGTTCTGCAGTCTCACCTTCCTTTGGCATCTCTGGTGTTGATCATGTGGACCCCAGCAGAATCCAGCAGCCTCTCTGCTGCCCCGCTGTGGCCATTCATCCTACAAGCAAGACGGCCGAGTTAATGAAACGATGATTTCATCTAAACTACAAATTGTGCGTTTATTTGTTCGTTTTGACACAGTAAGACAAGACAAAAGCATATGCCAAGTTAATACTCACAGAGCACAGTGCAGGGGGGTGAAAGGGTTTCCCTCTTCATGGATAAATGTTTTAAATTCAAGTAAAACCTCCAAACAGTCTTCATGCCCTGAAAACAAACACATTCAGCATTATACACAACAGTTACGCTTAGCTACGGTGATTAATTGCAACATTTAGAGATTGGCCATTGCCAGTCGATCAAACTAAGCAAACCTTTGTAAGCAGCCCAGTGAAATGGGGTGTATTGTTTGTTGTCCAGCAGTTTATCTTGGGGGTCTGTTGCCACGGCGGCCTGAACCAGACTGGCCAGGATGTCCGTGTGGCCCCTGGATGCAGCATAGTGCAGCGGTGTCCTACCCTGGATGTCCCGACACAGTGCAGAAGCTTTGTGCTCCAGCAGGGCTGTCACGCAGTCATCATGGCCCAACACCGCCTGAACAAACCCCAGCGAGGGGTGATGAGACAGCTTTATCATCAGGCAGGCACCCATTTAACTATATTATCTTAACTAGGGGTGGGAATCACAGGGTACCTCACGGTTACGATACAAGGCTCATGGTACCGATAACATCACGATACAGCAATTCTGCGATAATAAATATATTGCGAGACAATCCTATGACGATACATCACGATATCGGTCTAACTAGGAATACAAAATGCTTGTGAAGTCCAAACTGTTAGAAAACGGCACAATTCTGCAAGCAGAACTTTTTCAGTCTGTAAATTAAAATTACAGAACTATAGCGCAACTATGGGTCCAGACTTTGGACTTAAACGTGCCTGGGGCATCTGCTATTTTCCTCAAACTCCTGTCCACCATCCCGTTTAAAAAAACCCTAATCTAATCTAATAACTAATCTTAACTACTATATTTGGTAATGAGAATGAAGGTAAAACACTTTACATTGTCAATGTTGGCTTCTATTGTATTAACCAACATTAGCACTTTAACCACCAGTTAGTCTTGTATGTCTATGTATGTGGTGCAGCTGATGCTCTGCTATAGTATGGAGCCGCATGCGGCGTTTTTGACCTACCCCTCTGTGCAAAGCTGTGCTGCTCCTCTTGTCCTTGGCATCTGGCAAGGCACCCTTCTCCAACAGGTAGTGGACACAGTCAGTGTGACCTGCCAGAACAGCTAGCATCAAAGGGGTCCTGAAGGGGACAGAAGTGACAATAAATATGTGCTTTTTCACTGTATGCTCATTGGCCAAATTATCTGAAGCCATGCTTTTGAAAAGAAAACAACTCACTGGCCAAATTTGTCTGCAACGTTGGTGAGATCCCCCTCCTCCCCATATTCAATCATCATACGCAGGCAGTCAGAGTGACCATTGGAAGCTGGCATGAAACAAAGTACAGGAGAGAGAATTAAAAAAAAAAAATTATATATATATATATATATATATATATATATATATATATATATATATATATATATATATAGCATATTTCTTTTTTTCTCTGTAACATAAATTGACACTATTCAGGGTGGTAGCAATCCGAAACAATGGTGTGCCATGAAATCTTCCAGCAGAGAGCACTATACCCGCAACATGAATTGGGGTCCACATGAGGCGGTTGTCATTGAGGAGACAGGAGGCCCCCTGAGCCAATAGCACCTCTACACAGCGGGCGTAGCCTTTCTGGGCAGCCAAGTAGAGCACAGAACGGCCTGCAGCATCCTGCATGTCCACATAGGCCGCAGTCTCCGTCAGCACACGCAGCGCCTGCCAGTGGCCCTTATCAGCCTGAGGAGCACAGGAGGGCATTCACAACTCTGCATGTAGTCCACGTTAAGAGGTTGAGTACAACCCGTTTCGACCCAGGGGGTTGGTTTAATGTGAAACACTTACAGCAAGATGCAGAGGACTGACTGGAATACTGCTCTCTATGTCTCCTAGTGCATTAAAAGACATCTCCAGCAGCTGGAAAATAAACCACAACAGAGTGTTTAATTTCATTTACAGAGGACAGAAGTAAAACACAACATGCTACACATACACATACATATACCTGAACATTTTTCATCATGCACAGCCAGCAAAATGATCCCATTAACTAATCATTTTGGCTTACACTTCTATGAAACGTATTTCACTCAGCTAGAGCACAGAATAAATCAAGTCAATGTGTTGACCTAAGAAAGTCTTACATCTCCCATGGACCTGGATCTGTGACATCTCCTTGAGTGGAATAAGTGCAGGGTTTTCCCTGGGATTTTAGAGGGCTTAGGTGCAAATGACATCACACGCTCATTCGCACATTAGTGGCATCATCACGCAAATATTTGCATAAAGTTTAGTGGTCGTCGGTTGCAGCGGGGAGGAGGAAGAGCAGCTTCTCACTTAAAGTGAGGAATAGCTGGTCCACCTTAAAGCCAGCCCACCTTAAGTTAGTGAGTCTGTGCCGAAGTTGTCACTAGCTCCGTGGCTAAACCCTTCACTTTCTTTAACCAGCAAGTAAGACACAGGAACTTGATTTGGGTCTTGAGGAGTTGTAGCATTTTTTTTCACCGACGGATAAACTGTACACAGGCTACGCTGCTACGTTCACAGCTATAACTTTACTGCTACTTCATACTCAACGACACACACCTCCCTCTCGTAAACAATTTTTTTCTCTCCTTTGAACACAATGTATTTTACTTTTAAAAACACACTTCACACAGGCAGGGAGAGGGATTTCTAAACTGCACTTCCTGTCTGTGACGTCTCATAGAAAACAGCTCATACCGCAGGAACGGTATGACAGAAAATTTGTAGTGGTTTTGAAACTGTGACTTTTTCAAAACGCGGTATACTTTGAAACCGGTAACCGGCCCATGCCTAGTCCACCGTGTGACCCAACTATAATGCAGCAGGTGTGCTGAAAACAAGTGGATGCTTGTTCCGTGAGTCAGCTCTGTTGGTGTATAATGTATAACGGTTGGCTCGTTGTCCAGATACTCATCACATTGTTTTTACATTCATACGCTTAGGCGGTGCTCAAAAACACTTTAGGCGCTGCGCCTAAGCCGTATAACGGCAGGTAAAACCCTCAAGTGTACGAGAGTGTGTAACATATCACTGATTAATGCATGTGCCGAGTTAAGTTGTGATTTCAGATTAAAAACAGGAAAAACTCACCAGCTCCAGGTTCTGTTTGTTGCCATGGTAAGCTGCATAGTGAACAGCACTGTAACCCTTTGAGTTGACCATCGATGGATCGGCACCATTGTCCAAAAGATGCTCCAAGCAGCTGTTATTAGAAGTCAAGATTAAAATGTAGAGAGGGGATAAAGACTAGAGGCACTTAATTCAGGGGCCTCTACGCACAAATGTTTTCCACAAGCAAACAGTCTTGGTCAGTTTGTTGAATTTGAAGCCGTGATCACATTAGTCATGGTTCAATGCATTTGAGGAAAGACGAGAAAAAAAAAACAACTCACAAGTACGACTCCTTCGCCTCATCTTCATCGTTCTGATGGTTCCCAGTAAAATGACGATCAACTCTGGAAAAAAAAAACAAGAAATGCTTTGATTCAATAAACTTTCTTGAGACGTCAATTCAAGAGTGGGCTTGTGATTTGGCTAGGGTGGCGGCGTTTGAAAAGAAAAGATGTCATACAAACGGTTACTTGAGCTTTCTGGAGGGCTCCTAGTAGGCCTGCCCGATTCGGGGAAAAATATGAATCACGATTTTTTTGCTTAGAATTGATATCACGATTCTCTGCCACGATTTTTTTCTCACGAAGTGTAATGTTTTTTGCACACATGAACCATGACAAAACAAAACAAACTGGCAGTACCAAACAGATTTATTTTGGCACCTATAGCACATTGCGCATCACCACAAGCCTCTAAACACAGAGGCTACAATGAAGAGAAGGGAGAGCATTGCAGCGCTTGGGAGCGCTTTAAAGTAACTTTGAAGAAAGTAGTAGCATTTGTGATGCAGTCGGCTCGTAAAATTAAATGACAATCGAAGTCATAAAAAAAAAAAAAAAAAAAAATCCCCCCAAAAAAAAAAATCTAAATTTAAAAAAATAAATAAAATAATAAAATAAAAAAAATAAAAAAAGTTATTTAAAAATTTAATCGTGAACAGGTTGAATCGAGATCGCGATTTTATAATGATTAATCGTGCAGGCCTAGCTCCTAGGAAGCTTTGTGGTGGAAAGAGACGTGTGTGATGGGCTTATGGTGTTGTCATTTATACATACGTTTATTTGGTTTATGGTTCATTGTCTATTTTGTTGAATGGTCTTGAATATTGTAGTTACTGTGTCGTCTTTTCTTGATTTTTGTCTGGGTGGGTGGTGATGCTGCAAATTGTATGTTTTGTGTGTTAAATGAAAATTGTTAAATCATAAAAAAAGAAATGTTGAGGTCAGTATAACATACACATCATTGCAAACCAACACATTTCCTTGGCGTGTTTAGATAGTTACACTGTTATTTAAGAAAGCTTGATGTTGCTCATGCAATTTGATTATGAAACCAAATTTTCAGTGAACTGCTTGAACTGAATAAGTTTAAGTAATGAGAGAACAACTGTTCACCAACTGTTTGAAATCCATAATCCACCTGCCAATATGACAGTTTCACCAGGCAATCATTGTTGACTTTCATGCCGAACACAATTTGGTGGTTTGTTTTGCCTCTGGTATTTCAGTGAGAACACCGAAGGAGAGAGACAGGTTTCCTACCTGCTGAAGGCTTGGGAGGCGGCAGAGTAGTGCAGGGGAGTACAGCCTGTCTGGTCAGGCTCGTTGACCTCAGCGCCAGCGCCCACCAGGGTCACAGTGCACTGGTACCTCCCATTAGCAGCCGCATAGTGCAACGGTGTCCTGCAGGGACAATGCAAGGAGAGAGAATACAGTGACTAAGAATAGTTACATGGTGGCACTTCAAAATCACTGTTACAGCAGCAGCCAATTAAAACATCTTACACAGATGAGGGGAAACTCACCTTCCCATTACGTCCCTCTTATTCAAGTCGGTACCGCTACTTAAGAGCAAGTTCAGACATTCAACATTTCTGTAAAGGAAGGCATCCATGGGAGAAAAAAAAAAAAAAAAAAAAAAGTTACAGATCACATGTAATCCCAAAACAATTTGGGTCAGTTTATTATCCCAGTGACAAAACAGATTCAGCTTCTTACCCTCCAGAGGCAGCAGCGTGTAGACAGGTCCTCCCAAAGTTGTCAGGGATGTTTATGTCAAACCCAGCCGAAAGCACATGCTCCTTACTCATGGATGAAACTATGCTATACAGCTGACCTGTAGGGTAATGAAGAAACAGCTGGCGGTAACATCGATGACTGAGTGTATAGATATAAACATAGATATGGAAGATTTCTATGTTAAATCGGAGTGCACACTTTTATGGAACAAAGACAAACCTGAGGAGAGTAACTTGCGACAACAGTCTGAAAACCCGTACAGCACAGCTAAGTGCAAGGGGAACATTCCATTGATCCCACGTCTAGAAATGCCAAAAACATACAAACAGAATGTTAGAAATGAAAATAGTCAATGTTAAAAATGTAACCCCATTTAAACCCAACTCATATACTCTCATGTCTCATATACATTGATGCTTCCTTGTATTAAGGGCTGTGCTTCATTGGGTTTTTACAACCTCATGGCACGTTTATACACATCAGTAATACCACTTAAGGTTTCTCTGATACCTGGCCGTGTCTGCTCCGTTGGTCATTAGAGTGCTGATCAGCAGTTCATGGCCGTACTTAGCAGCAACGTGAAGAGGAGTATTGCCATACTTATCCACACAATCAATTTCCCCACCTGGTGGAAAGTAAAGAAAGAGAGAGTGAATGAAAGACCCATTACGAAGAGAGAAAAGCCGGGACCAACATTTTCTCACGGATCGGTCAGACGGCATGGTCATCGTTACCGTTTTGGATGAGGATCTGAGAGCGTGTGAAGCGTCCATGAATGGCTGCCATGTGCAGGGGGCTCTTCCCTTCTTTGCTCTAAAAAAAAAAAAAAAAAAAAAACAGAATATAAAACTCATATTATTTCATCCTGAGGGTAGTTCAGAGACCCAATAGTACCACAGTTCACTGATCCTTAGTGAGCAAGCTTCAGAAAGCTGCTACAAGGCCAGTTTGACAACTGAGAATTAAGGCGAAATTATGCATGTTTTTACATGTTCTATGCAGTGCTTGTGAACTAACTGTCTGCTATTAATTTAAAAGTAGTACAAGTTTGAAGTGACATGTCTCACTTTCCACTAAATCCATTTTCACTAAAAAGACTACTCTGCCTCATATTCTGACCAATGTTAGTTTTTTTTGAGACAATGTAATTGAAATTGGGCAACAGCACAATGTATAAGGTCTTGTAGGCTATAAAAAGATGAACGATCAATAGCATATCTTTTTTTTTTTTTTTTTTTTTTTTTTTTTTTTTTACACATACTACTGTATGTCTAAATGATTTTCATATTTGATAATAGTCTAACCAAACAAAATGTAGTGCATTACCACATACTTTTAGTAAGGAAAGTATTTTTCATTTGAGACTCTTCAGCGCATTTCATACCTGCTGGTTGACATCTGCCCCATTGTTGACCAGCAACTCCAGACAGAGTGCACCGTTGGTGGAGACGGCGGCCAGGTGCAGAGGGGTGTAGCCGCACTTGTTGGGCTGGTTAACATTAGCTCCATGGTTCACCAGCTCGGTAGCCACAGCCTCCTGCCCCATGTAGCAAGCCACATGGAGTGCAGTGTTTCCAAAGCCATTGGGCTCATCAATCTGAGAATAAACACAAACGTGACACAAGATCAGACTGTGCCTAGAGCCTGAAAGGAAGGATTCCTGGAAACCTTCAATTACGTGTCAGATTTCAGCAGACGATAAAAGACAATTGGTGAAACACAGCCTGGGACAATATTATAAAAAAAAAAAAAAAAAAGTAAAATCACCCACCTCTGTCCCCATCCTCAGTAGGTACTTTACAATTTCGAGGTGACCACTTGCTGCAGCAGCGTGGAGAGGTGTGTAACCCTGCTTATCCTTGCAGCTCTTGTCTGCACTGCGGGACACCAGCAACTTAACAATCTCTGAATGCCCTATGGGAAAGACAAAAAAAGGAGCAAACATTTCAGTATTATCACTAACACAAATTCTATTTTAATTTGACAGTTTCAGAGCAACAGTGGCCAAGAGAGGTTAAAGTGAACGAGACACAACAATTGGTTCATTCAGTGATTGTAGTGTCTTTTACCCCCAGATTATGACGTAAGGACTTGGCAATGTTACTGCTCTTCATTTGAGTGAAACTTGTCATGAACAATAGGAGCTTTTACTGCTATTTGACAATGAATGTGTGTGCTGTGCAGCATTGGCAAGAAAGTGAAACTTGCTTACCCAAGTAAGCAGCACAATGGATAGGCTGTCTTTCCTTCTTATCAATGGCACTCAGGTTGGCCCCTTTGTTCAGCAGCAGCTTCACCATCTGTGAAACAAACAAATAAAAAATGTTTTTGTCTAAAAACCACTTATAGGTTCTCATTATTTAAGAAAATCTCAAAGAGGGAAGCCAATAACTCAAGTTTCACCTCCTGGAACCCGCTCTGAGCTGCGTGGTGCAGGGCAGTTCTGCCGGTGCGATCTGCCATGTTCAGGTTGCTCAGCTGGGTCAGCAGGGCCTCTGCGCAGCGTGTGGCACGGTTGGCAGTAGCCACATGCAGCGGTGTCTGCCAGAACTTGTCTCGTGCATTTGCCTCTGCTCCGCGCCTCAGCAGCAGACCCACTGCCCTCTGGGGAGAAGAAAGAAATCACAAAGAGCTTAAAGCTTGTATCATATCTGCAGTTTGCTGCATTTCCTTCAGTCAGCACAATATGTTGGTGCATACATCTAAATGAGCTCTACAGTCACTGTGGGTAAATACATAATGGAATTAGAGAATGAAGTCATCTGACTCAAGAGATAATTAGGCTCCTCGAAATGGCAAAGGGATATGACTTTATTGCTTACTTCATTTCTGGAAGCAGCTGCCCTGTGCAATGGGGTCAACCATACATGGTCTTTAGCATTTACAGTGGCACCTGAAAGACAAAAAAAAAACACCACATTTTAAGGGGTAACACGTATGTGGGGAGGGGGGGGAGCAAAACACTTGCACAGTGAACTGACAATAAGGGGGGTGTTTGTTGGAGTGGTGACAAAGGATAAAGTATGCACCACATTTCACTAACACAGAGGACTCCACATTCTAAACACATAGCCAAGTATAAGTAAAGCATACAGCTCGCTCACCTGATTCAATGAGGAGGTCCATTATATGGACGTCACCCACACAGGCAGCAGCATGAAGTGGCGTACGGCGCTCTTGGTCCTATGGGATAAACGTATAATCAATTAAGGGGGACATGACGTTTAAGCTCCTATGTTTAACGGATATAGATTACGGGGCCCAAGTCCTTCATGATACGAACCCCGTTTGCATTGTAACTGGAAGTACCCAACATAATACATACCAGTGCATTGACATCCTCCTCCTGTTTGTGCAATAATAGTTGAACTTCTTCAGCGTTACGATTGAAGATGGCCTGGACCAGTGGAGGCTGCAACACAGAAATACCTGCTAAGTTACGTTGCATACAATTACGTTAACGTTGATCCGGAGCGACGATTCGGATATGTCCATCACACTACGATTTCTCTGAGCAGGTCACATTTTCTTTATAGCAATTAACTACTCAGTGAAATGGTTAAATATGCTATCCTGGTGATAAATGTTGAATTTAGTGCGTTTACTGTAGCGGTTAAGTGGCAGAGTGCAATTCTTGTTTCCTTCCAGAAAATACACTGAGCCCTGGCTGAGCCCTGGCTGAGGCCTGCGGGCCCTTGTCTCAGCTAATTCTGCTACAGAGCTGGCCCTGACCCAGAGCAGGGCCTAGACGAGAGCTGCAACAACGTATGTGATAACCTTGCCAAGCATTGCTAATCACAGGGATTATATCATTATGTGTCCAATACCAACGTAAATAAACATGCACCACCAATTAGCTAAAAATGAAACAACTTGCTCAACGAATAAGACGTAGTATGTTGCGCACAAGAGCAGGGCTTTCCCAGCAAGTAGACTGCGCCACAGCACAAACACGGAGCGCTTTCTCTCGGCGTACCTGGTCTGCAATATTTAGTACTCCCATCTCCCAAACTCAGCCAGGACGGAGCTCCTTCATGAGGATAAAACTTCGAGGTATATTGCGGTGCGCTACTGTTTCCACTTTTCAGACTACACCCATAGTTGGTTGCATACAGAAATGCGGTCTTGATCTGACTGTCACTGTTGTTGTCTGTATCCAATGTCTGGTCTGACGATACAGGCTACGACTGTACTGGTCCGCCTACAGGCGTGGCGGTCTGTTTTCGCCTCATCTGTGAAATGGCGCCATCGTGTGGAAGAAAACGGTATAATCATTTAAGATGACGAGGTGACAACATATGATTGCACCATGGATGTATTAAGAGATTTCAAAGCAGGTATACCTAGAAGATACAATAAGGAAGGCTCAGGTGAATAAAGAATCTGTAGTGGCAGTATTTTTTGATATTGAAAAGGCATATGATATGTTGTGGAAAGACGGTATGCTGATTAAGTTAAAAAAATATTGGGAATAAAGGGAAGGATGTTCCAGTGGATAAAGGGGTTTTTATCTGACATAACAATTAAAATTAATGGGGAATAAGTAAGAGCTACAGTGTGGGAAATGGTGTCCCACAAGGGAGCATTATCAGTCCACTATTATTTTCAATAATGATTGATGATGTTTTTAAGGATATACAAAATTCACTTGGGGTAGCGTTGTTTGCAGACGATGGAGCATTGTGGAAAAAGGGAAGAAATATCGATTTTGTAGTGGATAAGATGCAGCAGGCAGTAAAAAAAGTCCAAGAATGGGCCGTTCAATGGGGATTTAGGATATCTATAGACAAAACAAAGACTTTATTCTTCTCTAGGAAGAAAATAAGTATGAATGTAAAAATTAAATTATCTGGGACAGAATTAGAACGAGTGGAATTCTTCAAATATTTGGGTATTTGGTTTGACAAAAAAATTACTTGGACAATGCATATCCAGAAAATTATAGATATGCAATAAAGTGTCGAATGTGATGAGATGTTTGCGTGGAGTAGAATGGGGAGCAAGTAGACCTGAATGGGATCCCCATGGACTGTTAATACCATGGATGTATTTAGAGCACTCACTAAGTGCCTGCGAGGTCAAGTGAAATGTTTAGGGTTTGAGGTGCACCAGAGCTATTACATTAAGTTATATAACTTATTTGTTATTGAGCAGAGTTTGTTGTAGCTTGGGAAAATACTTATATAAGCTGTGTTTGGCCACAAACCGTGAATCAATTTGTTTTTCCTAGGATGCTAGGATGTCGAAAGCATTGGGAAGGTATTACCCGTCCTACTTTGCCTCTGATTGGCTAGTACTCATTGCCTGCTCCGGTTGGGTTGGTTAGATTTAGGCAAGAGGAGTGGGACTGGTTAGAGATAAGATAAGAATGTCAAGGTAAGCCAATCAGAGTAGGACGGGATATGCCTTCGCCGTCCTGGGAAAAAAAATACTCGCAAACCGTGAGATGCAGTTGGAACTTCCATTTCAGGTTAAATTTGCTCTGTTGTCATCACTAATAATAATAATAATAATACTGTGATTAAAAAAAGACTACAGAGATTGTCAGAGATGGTCTACCACAAACAGGACATTATTTAAAAAGAAAAAAAGTGATCTTCATATCGCGAGAATCCAGTTGTGGTGCATGGTAACTCCAACACAGTGGGAGGCAGCATTTCATTGCAGAGCCGTTTGGCAATGGCTCCAACAAAAGGAACAGTTTGTCCCACCGGCGTTTTATTTAGCTAGCCGCAGAAGGTCGTTCGCAGCTTGGCGGTATTTCACAATAACTTAAAACCAAAACTAACTTAAATAATTTCAATTCATAGCAAGTTTGTGGCTCGAAACGTGGGGTAATGTGAGTATTGCTTAAAACAAATAGAGGAACGCGGCCGTAAGTCGCGTTTGGCCCATGGATGTTATGAAACCTTGCTAGCTATTGCTACGCTAGCAGCTGACAGCTCTAGCTAAAGGCGACAGGAGACGCTGTTGAAGTGACGGTAGTCAACTAGCTAGCCAGCGAATGCTAGCTATTCTGAGCAGTCAGAGTTAGCTACTAACGCTACGTGTGAATTGTTATACCCGTACTGAAGCAGGGTGTTTGGTCTGGAACATTGAAGCCCGGTCTAGTTGGACCAGACCCCGGGCTCAGCTCTTCCGTCCCAGGATCTCCCTTCCTTGAACCGAGTGGCTGGTTTGATGGCAGCCACGGCCGGTGCCCGGCGGTTACCCATGGGTGTGCGGACGTTTAGTGACTTTCTACACATTGCCACTGTGGGCACCCCTCGCTCGTGTCGTGCAGCGGTGCCAAGAGGATGCCTGCGACAAAACATCAGGTCAGTCTGTTATGGAAACAGTGGAGTCTATTATTATCATGACCGACACAAAGCGAGTCCTCCAATTCAGAGTCACTGACACTGTGTCTCCTTTGGATCGAATGCTAAAGAGTGGGAAGGTGACAAGCTATACATCAGAGTAGTTTGTTTTTATCTCTAAAGTGTACTTAGTGCGACGATTGTCAATAACGTTGATCCCCTGGTAGCTAGTGTCACAGTCTAGATTTGATTGACAATGAATACATATTCAAGTAGCAGACACCTGCACCTCAGGGATGGACCAATATGTTACTAAATCCAGCTAGCAATATCCAGAATTTTTCTCGCTAATATTGATAATGCATTTGAAAGATTTAAAGTAGAGATGCTTCTCAGACATGGTTATCACAAAAAGGTTTATTGTTTTTCCTAAATAAACAGACCACAACAGTTTAATTTATTTTAATTTGACAAATGCAATACTGACATGTATGTACATTTCAAAATCAGCCTGTCATAAGGAAAGGAATAACTAATTAATGTTGGATAAATACAGTATTGCTTGTTTAAACCTGTATCAGCTGATATAGATAGTAGTATACAGATTTATTGAGTGCATCCCCAGTCAGGGGTGTGCTATATCATATCATTCATGATCATATTTGTATAGTTATTGATACGATGACAGCCAGAGCACACACTCTGTACATACAGCAGCAACAACCATTATTGAAAGGCTCCAAAAGGGATGTGTGCAAGAGGTTTGGATATCAAAAAGTGAGGTAACCATGACAACATGTAAGCATTGTAAGAAGATGATGAGAGCTAAAGGGGATAACACAACACAAACCGTGTCCATATACCAATCTATATTTCACCAATTCTAAAGGGAGCCAGAAATCATGTGAGGAGGACAGCTTTTTTGAAGCCTAAACAGATAGCAGCAATTAATAATAGTAAAATAAGTATTTTTTATGATTTTATCACATCTTCATATTGATGAATATTGTTATTGCAACACTACCCTGCATTATCAGCCATCCCTATCTCCAGAAAGTAATTATACATTTTTCTAAACACGTGTTAGCGATTAGTCATAACACAGATTCTACAGGTTACCTACTGGAAAACACACTGTCATGTTGTTCAACAGGTCTGAGTAGGGTAGGCATGGGCCGGTTACTGTTTTCAAGGTATACCGCGGTTTGAAAAAGTCAAGGTTTCAAAACCACAACATTTTTGTGTCATACCGTTCCTAAGGTATGAGCTGTTTTTTACGAGGGGACATAAGGACAGAACGTGCAGTTTAGAAATCCCTCTCCCTGTCAGTGTGCAGTGTGTTTCAAAATAAAATACATTGTGTTCAATGGGGGGAAAAACATTGTTTTTTACCCAGACATTTAAAAAAATAATACATTTTAAAGCTGTAATTGCAATACCGTGAAACCGTGATATTTTTTCTGAAGGTTATCATACCATCAAAATCTCATACCGGCCCATGCCTAGAGTAGGGGTGGCATTACATGGCTTTTTGCTATTCACATAAGAGGCCCCACTCAAGAAAATACCAGCACAGTCACACAACACAACACAGAGACCTTCCAATACCTCCTGGGCTAGTGTATTATGTGTACTCATTGACTTTAGGATCTGGAAACTGGAATGTAGTGGGCCTTTTTTTGTTGTTGACTGTGACTGTGGCAGGTTGTGCCCTTTCCAGAATGTGGCTTACAGGCTTACATTTCCTCTTACCTTTTAGACACTTGTCGTCATGTGGCATTTTGATGACAAGAACTCCCAGAGTGCTTTGCCTTCAAGACTGGGACACAATGACAGCTGTTCCCCAAAGCAGAAACTTCATCAGTTTCACCAACAAAAGGAAGGAGTACTCCGAGCGTAGGATACTTGGGTAATTTTCCATTATGAACTAATAATAACTTTATTTTTAAAAGTGTTTATTTTTTTATTATTATTATTCCTTAACCTTTCAATGCTTTCTGTTATAGCTTTTCGATGCAGGAAATGTATGATGTGGTGGCCAATGTTGACGACTACAAGCACTTTGTGCCCTGGTGTAAGAAGTCGCAGACCATCATGAAAAGAGCAGGCCATTCCAAAGCCCAACTTGAAGTGGGATTCCCTCCAGTGGTTGAGAGATACACATCTATGATCTCTAGTGTTCGGCCTCATCTAGTCAAAGTAAGTGCCAGTAGCTTCACTGAGTCTGTCGGTCCTGTGAATGACGATACATCTGATGTTTAATGTAGCATCTACGGATGGTAAGTGTATTTTGATATTGCTGCAATGTGACTAACCTGAAAGCTTAGCATACTGAAACACCCGACACAATTTTTTAGTTGCAGCGAATAACGTTTGTCATGTCAACAAGCACCCATTGCTCATTTTGTGATTGTCAATTTGTGATTTCTGATCACAGAGTTTCTCGTTTGTGTTATTTTTTTTTAGGCCGTGTGTACAGATGGAAAGCTGTTCAATCACCTGGAGACAATATGGCGCTTTAGTCCTGGCATTCCTGGTTACCCTCGCACCTGCACGGTAGACTTTTCTGTAAGTAGCCTGCCGCTTACTTCTTCTTGTGGTGAAAACTAAAATAGTTCAAGACAAAACCTTGTCACCTTTGGACAGAGCCAGGCTAATGTTAAGTTTAGTTAAGTTAAATTTAGTTTATTATAGGCCAACTGTCTGCTTGTTAAAGCTTCATAATTATAGTGCAGGCATGATTCCGATCTCCTCATCTAACCCATAACAAGAAAGCAAATAAGCATATCGTCGTTAAACTGTTGCTATTCAAACTATTGAATTCACCTTCTATTGTTGCCGTATTTTATCACTCGTCTACTCTCTGTGGTATATACTAAAGAGATTATTATCTTTGTATCTTTAACAGATATCCTTTGAGTTCCGCTCTTTGCTGCACTCCCAGTTAGCCACCATGTTCTTCGATGAGGTTGTAAAGCAGAATGTCGCTGCGTTTGAGCGGCGAGCCAGTAAGCTCTACGGCCCAGAGACTCGTATCCCACGAGAGCTGATGTTTCACGAGGTGCATCAGACGTGATCTCGGCAGCTGTACTGCACGTTCTCATCTGGCCTTAAACCATAACAACCTTTTTATTCCCTTTATCCACACCAACCTGCATGATGCTGCTCAGTCGCCCATCACTTTTGAGTCTCCACCGCTGCTATATATCATGGCTCCTGTAGATGTTAGACATCCAACTCTTGGACTTCCTGCCTCAACAAATTCTTGCTTATCTCCTCCTTGTGTAAAGTCTGTCCACTTTCTGTCTACCTCCACTTACGGGATCCTTTGTTTAGCAAAAGGAACCCACCATTGCTCTCGTTCTATGGCAGTTACGAGCTGTATTTATGTAAACCAAACAGTAAATCCTTGCAACATCATGTTACTAATGGCAGAGAGTTGACTTTTATTTTAAACAAACACCACTGTGACACTGACCAAAACACTTTTATTTTTTATTTAATTTTTTAGAAAAAGGCACAGACTTTCTTTCAACAGGGATCAAGTCTTATAGTTGACTGTGAACTCAAGGTTATGTGCCGCACCGACACGTTATCAAGTCAAAGTGTGTCTAGTTTTAAATTAACTTAAGCACCTGGATAAGCTGCTTTTACTTTATTAGGAAAGCCTATTCTTTGCCTTTTTACTTTTACCATTTACATTCATATCAAATTGAAGTTTTAATATATTATTTATAGTAGGTAACCTGGTGCAAAATGATAATTAGTTTCATCCTTTTTAATGTATTCATCAGTGGCCATTTGCAAATCTTTACCGTTTTATTTGGGTTCAAATTAAATGTGCCATGTTTGGGATGTAGAGTGTTTTCACTGTATGTTGTGACAATAGCAAAGAAGTGCAACATTCTGCATAAGGGGGTAAAAGATTGTTTCTTCATTAGTTAGCTGTGCCCTCAATTCACTTTTGAGGTTTGGGAAATTTGGTTTGAATTTGTTGTGCTGTGAGAATTGTGTTTTTGGACATTGAGACTTGGCCTGCCAATTTTAATATGATCTTATTTTACAGCCCAGCACTAGTATCAATTAAGTGATTAACAGAGGTGATCTTAACTTTGCACAAACAAGGAGCACCTGACAGGCTAGAGAGTACTGTGAAATATCGTACATGGGATTAACAAAAATGTCACAGATCATATAGGAGAACTACAACTTTATATTTAATAAATATCTAGTTTTCAGACAATCACTGAATGATCTGCTTTAAATCATGGAATCACAGTTATAGAATCCGCTTGATTACAAGCTGTAAAAGTTCCCCTACTCTACTTTATGTATTTTACAGTCCATATTCTAATGGTTATCAGGAGGATTTTACTTCTCTGTCATGTACAGTGTTGGTATAAAATATACTGGTGGGCTGTAGAATAAAACATTCTCAATCATTTACCATTGTCTATGGGTTTCATGCATAGTTTTTTAGGAAGGTTTAGCTTTTACTTGTATTGGTCAAGATGCATGGATGTAACTAACAGAGGCAAAATGAGTGTTTACGTGTTACATTGTTCGTGCATGACTACATTTAGATGGGATTTATGTTTCATATATCAGTAGCCCGTGACTTTATTCCATGACAAAGGGCTCATAAAGTTCATTGATTGTATTTGCGATTTCTAGAGCTGACGGTGTTGAAGTTG
This sequence comes from Sander lucioperca, assembly GCF_008315115.2. Lineage (NCBI taxonomy): Eukaryota > Metazoa > Chordata > Actinopteri > Perciformes > Percidae > Sander > Sander lucioperca. The sequence goes on from NC_050184.1 coordinate 32,486,291, forward strand.
TGAAAGGTCAAGTATCAAGAATGTGTGACCTTCCTCATAATAGGCACTTCATTATATCCACATGCTCCAAGCTGGATTTTGGCTTCAAAGTTAACGTGGTTTATTTTCTCTGTTGGTTAGGTGTAGGGGTGCACCGATCGGATATTAAGATCGGATATCGGGTCCCGATATTGACAAAATAGCTGGATTGGGGATCGGAAAAATGAACAGATCCACGGGTCGATCCAGTTTTCTTAGTTTTTTCCCCTCTGTCGCACGTGTGTCGCATGCTGGAAGAGTTGAGTGTACAAATAAATAAGAATTCAATACATTACATCTATGTTATTTTGTCTTAGTTAGGAAAGTAATGTTTAGTTAGGAAAGTCTGGTGCCTTTAGTCTCTTCCACATGGTGGAAGGAAGGTATAAGGTGGAAAAGGTATACAGTTTATTATTAATTCAACAACGGTATCGGATTGGTATCGGGTATCGACAGATACACAAAGCCCAGGCATCGGTATCGGGACTGAAAAAGTTGGATTGGTGCATCCCTAGTTAGGTGATTAGAAACGAAGGGTTAGTTAATCATCATTGCATGAAAACGGTCTGCGATTCACTGTTGTGTAAAAAAAAAAAAGTCTAATTTATTAATGTAAAAATGAAATTTGTTATTTCTTAAAGGATTAATATACAGTAGATCAAGTCTACTTTAGACTATATTGGAATTGGATTTAGGCGTTCACATTGTCTGTTATATTGCATTGTAAGAATGAATCTTTACCACAAATGTTTTTTTTTGTTGCTAGAGATGTTTTATTTTCAGTTTGCTGCATTACACATTTAATTTGAAGTTGTATTATTGTAGGTGCCAATACTCAAAAATTAAATCAAAAACATAGAAAAATGATTTTGAAATTAGAAATATATAGAGTATTATATGATCACTTCAGCCCTCTATCATCCCCACAGTATGTTTTAACATGACCTGTCAAACTGCAGGTGTGTGAATGACCGTTGGGCCAACAGTAGTATCCCAGTATGTACTGACTAGAAGGATGGAGACTTGTTACTGCCACTGGCTGAAGAGTTGCTACAATACAATACATCGCCAACATTTTGCAGTCCTATTATGTTTCTTTGTAAATAATGTGTGTATTTCAGAGCTTTATTTAAATAAATAAAATAAAAAGTAGGGTGGAATTTGTTTCTTAGTCTGCAGTTTTTTAAGTCATTTGCAAATTGGTCAGAAGACTAGGATTCCTTTCTGTACATGTTTACAGTTATTTGACTGCAACACTAACCTTTAAGCTTATAGTCAAATACACTTAGATGAAGCTTGTTAGGACTGAGGTTTCGTAGCACTGCTTAACTTTGACGCCACAAACAGTATACAGTCAGAGGGTGGACACAGGTCTCTGAAAGGCAGCTGACCAGCACGAGAAACTAGAGCAGGGTGATGGTATGTGGGCCAGTTATTAATAACAGCACATAGAAGAGGTGGGTATCAGGCCTCACCAAATGTATCTAATCACACAGGATGATACAGAACTGAATGTATGACAGGGGTTATGGTATTGCCAGAAATAAAAAAAAAAATTGTCTCCAGGTATTTCATTTAAATGTTTACCAAAAATGAACTGTCTGATGCTGCATGTCTCAACAAGAGACACTCAGGGGTTTACACAGCAAGAATTTGCTCATTAATAGAGCAACTGTGTTTTTTTCGGTGTAACGTCATCCTTCTACACGACAGGAACTTTCATAAAAACCAGAAGAAATCCATCAATCACGAGGACGCGGCCCAGACCTCGCTCTTCAGTGGTTGTGAATGCAGCTCATTTAGAAATACATCATTGGAATGTTCTTACAGTAAGAGAATTTTACAGGCCTATGTCCATACCATGAAGAAAACGAGACCAAACAAGTGTTAATAAAACCCTTTATTTTATTTTGTTATCTTGCCCTTTTGACCCATCCAGCCCCCTCCCACAAGTGTTTCTCTGAATCCATCAGCAATGAATTCTCCCAGTTATCACGTACAACCTTTATGCTCCTCTATGACCAAAATATATCTCTTGAACAACCCACCACAAGGCGGAACACTACAATAAAACACACACCTGAAAAAGCCAGAAGAAAGATGGTAGCAGAGCAGAGAGATTTAAACTGAGTGAACTACTGACTATCACGACAAGAGCACACGAAAAGAAAGATGCAAGAACTTAAAAACTACACCCAAATGGAGTGTTGACAAACCCAGAACTTAAGAGCAAGCTTGAAACATTCAAGTGAAACACCTGAAAAAGCACCTGCCCACAGAGCTAGGCAAGAAATCGTGTATATACAAGATAGCTGCGGTTGTTCTTTTTGTTCGTTGTCAGAATTTCGGTTACAAGGCAGTGACCAATGAGACTGAACATTACAGTGAGACTGGACACTACTACATTGTCGGTAAACTATGGTAATCATTGTGGTTATTACGAGCAAGCGATCGCTTATACATTCAAGCTATACATATATATACCTATGTACACAAAGTATAAATAAAACCACAAAATGATAGCACAAAGATTATACTTTTATACATATTCAACACAAAAAAAGAAAACCTAAATACTAAAAAAGGGACACAATCAACCTGGGGGCGGGTTTTTTACTACTACAAATTAGGAAATCCAATCAAGCAAGTGCTCCTTTTGGAGTAGTTGTTTAAAGCGCTCTCCTGTGGGGATAAAGAAACATACACTCAAAAAAGACAGGACTTTAACAAATACAAAGCCCCCCCCCCCCATCCCACTTTTTATTCAAGCTTGCTCTTAAGGATTTACTACAGGCCAATTACAACACCCTTTGCTCGAAATCTTGACGCAATTGTTAGCGTTACTGTACATTCCTCTTGATTCTCTACCATTCAGAAGACCCTTTGAGCAGAGACCCATTAAAAACAGGAAAGCATGTTAACGAAGAAAAAATAATTCCTATATAGACAAGACAGTTATTTTGATCATAGAGGCTATACAGGTCATCACTAAAAAGAAAAAGAAAAAAAACTACAAGTTGGGGGAGGAGGGGGGGGGGGGGGGGGGGAGAGACCAACGATTTAAAGGGGCAGTATCTTTTAACCGATTTTCATGTTTTTGAGTGTATATCTTGAACAGCTTTGTTAATTTTAGTGGTGAGGGCCTTTATTCTAAACTGGAGTGTTCATAAATGGGAGTGAAACCCATGGATAGACTGGGTGGGGTGACATCTGGGAACATTGCATAGAAGAAACTAAGTGCAGTCTGAATTGGGGAGGGGGGGGGGGGGGGGGTTTTGCCTGGGGGATCCTCTAAAACAAATCCCCACATTAGCCAAAAGTAGCAAAGGTTGACTCAGGTATTTCACTTAAGATCTTCAAACGAATACAAAGAAAAGTCTAATTCACTCCCACAAGTCCCTTTGAATGCCACTGCCTATTCATAGTTCCAGACCCAGTGCCCAATGACAAACACGCAGGCACTGCACATAGAGAAATTCTTAGCGATGCTAGCAGACTCAGAATGATACATAGTTTGCGCCTACTATTGATTACGTGTATATGTGTCGGATGTTTTCACCTCATGTTCCTGATGGGGAAAACTTAACTAAACGCACTCAAACGCTAACGGTGTGACGATTTAAAAAGGCCCTTCTTTTGTGAAATGACATTAAAAGCGTACTGTCTCTTTGAATCCCATTGAATCCCTGGGGTTGGAAATGACTGAGAGGAGGGGGGGGGGGTCAACCTAGGTCTGCTTTTTGATGTTTCCACCTCCTCCCACCCTTCACACTAACCCCCCAGCTCTTTTCAGGTGGTTCTTCAGCCTGACTTGGCTCCCACCAGTGTCATCAGTCCATCTGTGCTCATGGACTTGGGGCGCTCCAAGGGGAAGCCCAGGGCTCTACTCCACACCAGCTGAGCCAGCACGCCGAGGGCTCGGGACACACCGAACAGCACAGTGTAGTAATTCATCTCAGTCATTCCATAGTACTGCACAGAAAGAGGGAAAGAGGGTCAGGCATGTCGGGATCGGTAGTTGCCATTATGGGATGACAAACGGTACGATTAAAAGCCACAGCACGCGTCTTACCTGCAGCAGCACTCCGCTGTGGGCGTCCACATTGGGCCAGGGGTTCTTGGCCTTGCCCTGCTCCAGGAGCACATTGGGCACAATCTTGTAAAGCTGGGCGACCATTTTGAACATGGGGTCGTTGGGCAGGTGCTTCAGGGCAAACTCACGCTGGCAGGTGTAACGTGGGTCAGTCTTCCTCAGGACAGCATGGCCATAGCCTGGCACAACCTACGAAGAAAGACGGCAATATTTACCTCAACTTCTGAACCGTGCTACTCCTTTTACTACTTGTAATCTTTGCATAGCATTTGTTTTAGAATAGTTAAGTGTTAATAAAAATAAAAAAAACAGAAGCTCTGTGATGTTACTAAGAACAGATAGAAGTCTTGAGTTTTAAATCTCAGGCTATCAAAAGGCAAAAAGCCCTTATGACTAATGCCTATGTCTCAAATGGCTCTTCATCGTGTTATTCATTTGATGTACTGTGTATTGTTTGTGTACCGTGAATGTAACATGTATATTGTTTGTTGTCTGCGTGAGTTGATTTGGTGGCAAATGAGTTTCTACATTGGGGATTAATAACGTTTTGTAATCTTATCTAACTGAGCAAGTCATCCTTAAAAAACAATGGCAGCATGGCAGATATGACCCATGACATCCTTACCAGGGTTATGCTGAAATTACTAAACGTGAGGGCAAAAATTTATTTATAATGATGACCAGAATTGGTGTGTCTTTACCCTCCCAGACTTCAGTGTGTTCCAGATGTAATCCCTCATCTTCTCATCAGACACCTCTCCGCCCAACTCCTGCTGCAGGGCGGTCAGCCACACTAGCACCTCCTGTGAGATGCAGAAATATACACATTGATGAGTTATAACTGAATTTCATAAAAACGGTGAAAAAGAACACAAAGTACACAATTCTGAAACTTTTTCATGATACTTTATGAGCTTGTGCTGCTTTTCAGTAAAAAAAAAAAAGATAATCCCAGGGCAGGGGAGTGTAGCTGAAACTAGTAAACTATTGCACACACTCACTCTCCTCTGTATGAGTTCTGGGAATTTTAAATGTCGGCATCATGTTTGAAAGAGGCCCCGAGTCATTCTACAACAAAATTCTGGCAATTTGTCAAAATCTTCAGTATGTGAGCAAACTAGGAATTGAGCCAAAACTGTCATCTTGAGCGCTTATTAACAGGAGCGGCTTGGGCGCTGTCAGACAGTGTATACGAGGCAGCTGAATCATACAACTGGGACCAATCAGCTAATAATAAAATGTATGGCAAGGTTTATTGAAGGTGAACTTGACAATTTATGGGCTTAATGAGGCAGGCCTGAGATTCCCCCAACGACTGGCAAACAAGCCGAGGAGGGTAACATTCATTCAACTAAGTCAAATAAGCTTCACAATTCAACTGGGCGACAACTGAAAACTCTTCTTCCGTTGGGTCATTATTTTAGGCCCCAGTGCTGTTCACCTGCCGCGTTCCACCGCAGTAAGGAGAAAATAAACCTCTCCATCTTCAACTGCCATGCCACATGGAAAAGAGCCGACATGACATTTACCCAACAGGCTTTTTTCACAGCAGACATTTTGACTGAAAAGCACAGGGGTAACCAGTGTTGGGAGTAACGGTGTTTAAGTGTAACGGCGTTATTTTTTCAGTAACGGAGTAATCTAATTTATTACTTTTCCCATTGTTGCAACGCCGTTATCGTTACTGAGAATGTAAAGTGGCGCGTTACTACAATTTGGTTGAATGAAGCGCACGGTGTCAGGCTTTGGCTACACATCAGCTGCCTGGAGAGAGCAGGGGTGGGGATGATGACACCGTTGCAAATGCAATGATGATTGGCTGGGTGGGCGGATGCCCTGCTCACGCTGTCTCACTGCACGCTCTGACTAACACTAAACACAAGACAGCGACAATGGCGAAGAGCCAGGGAAATTCAAAGGTAGCATTCTCGAACTGGAAGTACCAGAACTGGAAGTACCGGCACTACTTGTAAGAATGTTTATGTAACATGCACGCTATGCCCAGGAAAAAAAGACTTTATCCACGTCTGCCTCAAGCAACTCGAATCTTATGAAGCACCTCACATCAACACATGCTAACACGACACTTGTTGCTGCTGCTAACCCAACCCCAAGCCCAAATGCAGCTAGCGTGAGCTCCAGCGAAGGAGACGGAGCCACTCTGTTAAAACAAGCAACGCTCGATTTTTTCGGGTCAGCAACAGGTGATAAAAAAATAACGTCACAGTTACTTTGCTGAGTAACTAATTACTTTTACAATGTGGTAACTGAGTTACTAACTCAATTACTTTTTGGGAGAAGTAGTTTGTAACTGTAAGTAATTACTTTTTTAAAGTAAGATGACCAACACTGGGTGTAACTAAAAAACATTAAAGATCTGTTCAAGTGTCCCAGTGTGACAGTGAGCCAGCATGAACACCAGGACCCTGACACTAAGGCAGCAAAAAGGAATTGAGCCATCGAAGATTTACACCTGTGCTTTTCCTACTGTGACAAGGGTTGGGTACCACGGATTCACGTTAAATCAAACGGTGCCAAACTTCTGTACATGAGAGCGCAAGCTTATCTGTCCTCTCTGCATGTTGACAGAGAGCGACACACACACACACACACGTATGCGCACGCACACGGCTAAGCCGATCAACTGGTTGCAAGCGTGCCAACAGTTTTCAAAACTTCACGCAGATACCGTTCGCTGTGATATGATATTTAGGGCGAGGCGACAGAGGTCGCGGTGCTGTTGATGTTACACTTCCTCTGAGACAAGCAGGCACTACAGTGGTTTCAATGTCTGAGGTTGTGGGGCAAGGCAACTTTATTTCTATAGTACATCTCAGCAACAAGGCAATTTAAAGTGCTTTACATAAAATATTAAAGAGCAGTTAAAAACGGTCATGAAAATAAAACTAGGCTAAAAAAAGATAAGATACAAATGCAAGAATAAAATTTACAGTGAGTAAGAAATGAATAATTATTTGATTTAATAGATTGTAGTGAAGGGTTTTTATTTCTTTTGTTTATTTTGTTTTGAGTGTAAAATGTTATAAACAAACAACATAATGTTCTAGGTAAATATGATAAATAGGTTAGGAATTATTTTTACAACTAAAATTATTTTTTTTGTTTTTACAGAGGGAAAGTACCGAAAAAAGGTACCGTTGGGAATTTAAGGTACCGGTACGAATGTGAACGGTACCCAACCCTAACTGTGATATGTTAAAAAGTTCTGGTAAACGGCTTGAAGGATGCCGATAAATACTGCCCTACACCGACTTCTGAAGCCAGCAAAATTGCATCTTCCTTAGGTGAAAATAATTATTTTCTTGGTACAAACCTGATTGGCCAGGCCATGCAGAGGACCAGCCAGACCATTCATGGCAGCACTGAAGGAGAGGTAGGGATCAGACAGGGCACTACCCACCAAGTGGCTGGTGTGGGCACTGACATTGCCCCCTTCGTGGTCACTGTAACATTACAAAAAAATAATAAATTTAAATTTGCAAATCTAAACATGTTATCTCCACAATTTTCAAAACAAAAGCGACAATTCTAAAGCAGCCTGAAATCAAAATTTTGTGTGGGATTACACTAGACTGAAATAGTACTATATCAACACTGATCCAAATGTGAAGAGTGGCCATTTGTCCCTATGTCCTATGTGTGAACAGTATGTTTGTCCACTCCATGTGCAGTTTGAATGCGAGAACCTCAAGCACTCTTGTGCCTTTCCTCTGACAATGTGTCAGTTTGATTGCATATGTTTGGCTTGGTGCACAATTTTGATGTTTAATCAAACGTATAGGTCGTGTAAAATATCATCCAGTATTTTAGGCTATTAATTATACCTCTTTGAACTCAAAGTGTGAAGCTGCCAATTCAGGATGGCAGGACTGTTGTAAGAACAGTAGAACAGCAGAAGTTGCACCACACAAACTTTGTCTGACATGACCATACATGGCATGGTTAAACAATCAAGACCAATGTTCCTTCATGCAAGGTGCCTTATCTCACATTACATGTTTAATGTTCTGAAGCCAAATGTTTTTTTTTAATGTTTTGCCTTAGACTCTTTTGAAGATGTTAAAATTAATATAGTAGCTTAGTCCTTGGGCACAGAAAAATATCCACTGTTTGAACTAGTGTCCTGTTCTTCAAACACTTCAACTGAGTTTTGCTTCAAACTCGACATTTAATTTACATTAAAAGAGCAAAACTTTGATCAAAGACTAGAAAGAGAAATGGAGGATAAATCCTCAGAAAATAGTGAGAAACCCATTTTGAAAATCAAAGCGAGTTTGTAATCTGATAGGTATGTTTCAAGTTGCACCTGTGGATGGTGAGGTAGAGCCTCATCAGCTCAGTGAACTGGGCATCGCTGTAGCCCAGCATGTTGCTGAAGTTGTGGGACCAGTCCAGGTTCGAGTCGATGGCTCCGATGCTGCTGCCTTCGCGGTACAGGTTGCGGTAGATCTTGGCAGCAATGCATGGCAGCTTGGCAATCAGGTCCATGGAGTCTTCATAGACAAACTAAGAGAACCACCACAAAAGGATGCACCACATTCAATGAAAAATGCATCTAGTAGTCAAGATAGCTCTCTTTGGATAAACATTTTCACCCTAGTCCCAAAGCCACCAGCCTAGTTTAACATGAGATCAATGTGAACTCACCTCCCAGTACTTGGACTTGTGGACACCCTCAGAGTAGGCCCGTGCAAAGCTGCTCTCGCTGTTCAGAGCTGTGATGGCAGCACTGAACTGAGACATGGGGTGAAGGTTTGTGGGGAAATTATCCAACATGGTGACAACGTGAGAGGGAAGTGCTGCTCTCTTTGCCCACTCTTTGGACACCCAGTTCACCTGGAGGAACAGGAGCACACAATGGAAATGGGTGACCAGAAATATTCACTTTCCTGCTCATTCTACATCAGGGTTTACAAGTTGACAATGTGTGCTACAGACACACATACGCAGATCAAGTCGTAACTTCACAGCAACCACAGTGCCAAAGAAGGGCCTAAGCTGTTTATTATTTTACATGTAAAATTGTTTGGTAGGGAGAAAAGGATAGATCTGACTTATCCTTAGCTGACTTCTTTGAGTCAATAGCAGATGCATTACAATTCAGAATATCAAATTACAAAAGGTTATAGGAGGTGAAAGATATTCTTTCAGTAAAAAAAAATGTAGTCAGCTAAAAGGAGAGGGTTTATCAGTCAGCTTATCCTCATATCACTCTTCAAGGAGATAGCTGGCAGCGATAAAATGCTTATTTAAAAAAAAAGGTACAGGCATTTTATTGTTCCCCAGTTATAAAACAATATCTAGTTTATAGGATGGTTTTCTGGAGTCATACAAAACTAAGTAATAACCAATACTTCTGCTGACAGACATCTTGTGATCCACCTTCCCATGTTTATAACAAGGCAACAGTAATCGTAATCATGTTATCACTCACATGTTATAGAGTTAGTCTTTGAAGCAATTCCGAAGCAAATATGTCACTTTCTACATACTATACTATCTACATGTATTATTCTGCAGGAATGTTTAATTTAGAAAACGCTGAAACAGTGTGGGGAGATTCTGTCAAAATATGACAAGCAGCGCCTGCGATACCAGCACCGACAGATGGATGGAGAAACTGGACAGCTGCGCAGCCCTCCCTCACTATAACACTACTGCACAATTATCTAAGAAGCTTCAGCTCCTCCACCACTCACCTGCTCCTCGGTGGGCACCTGTCCCGTGACCAGCAGCCAGAAGAGGCCCTCGGGCAGCGGCTCCTCACCTCCGGGAGCTGCAGGCAGCAACTTCTGACACTCTGGAATGCTGTAGCCCCGGAAGCGGATGCCCTGTGTATCAATGGAGAGAGAAGAAAATACATATTCAAGTTAATCCTGAAATGCACCATCAAGTGAGTGTTGGCAAGCTGCCAGCGTGAGCTCTGGCTCTACCAGGATCTCTTTACACGTGTTGGCCTGTTAACAAGATATAAGACCATAATGTTGCTCTGCCACTGGAAGCTCGCCACTTTAATAAAAAAGCAATCCAGATAAGTGCCTACAAAGCAGGCTTATCTGCAAAAGGCAAAGGGTGTTCAAATTATGAAACCACTGTAATGCTTTGTGCCACTTTGGAGGCATACTGACCTCATCAGGGTCCAACACAGAGGTCTCATACACCAGACCCTTCATCCCCCTCATACCTCCATAGACCTGTGAATGAAAACACAAGCATATAGATACATTACATAGTGAAAACTGCTAACACTATATACAGTTGTGCGTTTGCAAAATCTTTCACAAAGACAGAAAGAATAAACCTAAATCCTATTTAACTTTAGATGTGTAAAACTATGCCCTGGAATAAGTAAATGCACTTGGATATTAAAGCCTCTGAACACCCACACAAGGTGATTTCAATTATTCTGGCTGGTTAGACCTGTGCTCAGGTCGAAGGTGGGCCAGAGCTATGGTGGGAATTCATTAGGTCACAAGTTTCATCTACCAATAAGAATGAGAAATGGGTTATTTGTCCCGCCCTAACAGGTGCCACAAAGCTAACAGGAGGCTCAGGAAGATGTCAATCACTCAGTCTATACAGACCCACACAGTTCCGGGAAGAGGTCCAATCAGCCAGAATAACTGAAAACACTTGTATGGGTGTTCAGGGCCTTTTATTTATATAATAATAAATAGATTAGCATAACATGGATGGGCCACAGCTGAATGCTTACTTCTTGTTGTTGAAAGTAAAACTAATCCAAGTCAGGACTAAAGTAAATCTTCTAAAAACGTCATGGCAACTAGCCAGAGGTCAGAGGTGTAGTGAGTGATTAACCGAAGAGGATGACGCGGTTATTGCACTGGTGTGTGTGTGCGCGCGCGTACATATATGGGAGCAATGCGAGTCGGCAGTGTACAGTAGAGATTTGAGTGACTCAGCTAAAATGTCTGCGTTGGCAGGAAGCTTCGTATTGTGACCTCTGATGGAGGTGATTAAACAGACACAGTAAATAAGGCTGGGCAGGCCTAGACAGATTAGGTGAAGCAAATATGCCACGTCTAATCCACATCATGGTCGATGGCCTACATGCTCCTTCCTAAATGAAATTCATTCTGATCTCCTTGACACATGTAACCCTCCTGTTTGTTGTGTCCAACATCCAAAGAGGCACTCACCATGTCAACATTAATCTGTCCTATGTTGGTTTTGCCATACTGTTGTTTAAAGTTCTTGATCCTGGTCTGTTCTTTAGGGATGAGGTCTGCCAGAACATCCTTCAGATTCTGTAAAAACACAACGTTTAATTAGTCAAGCCCTTGATGGATTGGCCATTGATGAACATCAACCCTGTTGTCCGCAGTCAATCTGTGAACATCATTTCTTTTCAGGAAAAACTGGGCTATTAGAATATTTGTGCTGCAGAGAGGTCACTTCAATGTTAAAAAAGTTCTAGGACCATAAAGACAAATGAATAAATAAAACGGAACATGAATTCTTGATATCACACACAGCAATAAAGCTAAGCCAATCTTCTGTCCAAATCAGTTTTCATATGTATTAGGAGTCAAACAGTGAAAAAATAAACCTAAGTTATACAGTGGACAAAATAACTAAATTTTTTTTTTTTTAAATCCAGACGCTTTTGCCCCCATGACATTCACTTATGCCAATAATCAAAATAATAATGTCATATTTATTGATATCACACACACGGCAATGCTACACAAGCATTTCTGTTGTCTAAAACAGTATAAAGCACATTCCACCAGGTGAACTGGGGTTAATTCAACAGACTATGTAAACATCTGTAGCGCCACAAAAGGTCAACATGTACTATTAATACTCAAGAGAACACAGAGTGACAATCAGTGCCTTTTCCAAATGCCACTTACACTTCAGAATAATAACCAGGTTCAAATTTAAGATTTAAAAAGTCTTTGGAGTTAACGGAGTGTACTTACTGTTGTTGTTGCGCTGGCATTTCTGGCAGCCACAAGGAAGTAGGTGGCATTCTGTTGAACACACAAATAAATAATAGGATTTTGAGTATTAATAGCACAACCACAAACCCTAATAACAAATGTAAAAGGCCATGTGTGGCCGGGTTGGCTCAGTGGGTAGAGCAGGCGCACATATACTGAGGTTTCTGCCTCGACGCAGAGGTCCAGGGTTCGAATCCGACCTGAGACAATTTCCTTCATGTCTTCCCCCTCTCTCTCTCCCCTTTCTCACCTAGCTGTCCTGTCAAAAACTAAAGGCGGAAAAGCCCAAGAAAGAAAGAAGGCCAATGCAACATTTTTAGGCTACTAAAGCTCCTTACATTAGGAACTGAGACAACATTGTGGCACTTAAAAAGTATGTTGGACAATAACTAAATTTCTATTAGCTTGCAAGTGATAACCACGTGGTTTCAGACCACATCATACATAGAAAACTGCAGTAATTTGTTATTTGATGGTCCTCCAGTTAACAACCTTAAGTAGTAGTAAGAAACATCTACAATTACTACTAAATTATTAATCCTTCCTCCTTGTATTGACAAGCACTTCATTTCTCCCCTCTGCATAGTCTCAATTACTCTGGGCATCCTCTCTAAAAACAACTTAACTTGTCTCCATTTGTATCCCTTTTGTACAGATTTTGCTTGTGGGTACTTTCTCCTCCAATTTCATCAAATACGAGCTGTGTGTGGGAGTGCTGAACTCTTAGCCTGGGAAAACCCTGACAAACTTCCGGCAAATTTGAGATTTGCTCTGCAAGTCAGTCTGGCCAAGAGCCCATTCAAGCCCATTTCAAAATGTTTCCATATCGAGGCACCAATCACAACCGTTGAGGCGGGCTTCACACGATGACGATAGCGCAGCTTTTTGTTTACATTCAACATGGCGGCCACCGAAGCGCAGCAACCCGTTGATGCCACTGTCGCTGCTACGTCACCCGGATCGTTGGTCTAATTGGTTGAAGGACTATCCAATTGCGCCCAGAGGCATTTGAGCGGCGTCGGTTGGTGACGCCCCTTTGGAAATGGGCTGTGAATGAAGCTTGCCCAGACCCACTCTCAGTTACAACTGAGAAGGGTCTGGTGTCAACCAGGCTAACTGAACTCTTACATATAAATGATAAATTACATTCAAGCCCTTGCCAAACAAGTTCACACATCACTACAAACAGCTGCTACAAGTGAGGAGGACTACTCCTTGACATTACTCACATGACACATTACCCTGCCAAAGAAATCTGCCAATGACGTAAAGATTGTTTTGAGTCATACAAATATTGCTCCACTTCAGCACAGTGTGTCACCTAAAAAAAACAAAAAAAACCCCACATGCCACACAATCACCAGTCTACAACGTCAATATGTATGATTGATTCACGTGCTAATGTGGGTTCCTCAATTTCTGCATTTCATGGTAATTCGCTGCAGGTGTCAAACAATCACTAAACAAAAAGTTTTTTTTTTTGTATTGGAATTGGAGGGCCTTTTAATGGAGTAGCACACCTAGTACTGAGATACTGTAACATGACTAACAAAAAGGAGACCAAGGATAGATCATTCTCATAAACTCATTTTTGCATGACTAAGATAAGTCTGGAAATAAACAGACGATTTTCAATATTTCCTACCTAACTCAGCATTCATTTAAGACCTCATACTATGCTCAGTGAGTATGTTTACATGCACACCAATATTCCGAATATGACAATATTCCAAATTTGATACAGGTCATGTAAACAGCATATTCCGGTTGGATATTCCAAATAAGGCCTTTTTCCGAATGTAGCATTTTCCGATTAAGATGTGGGTTATTCCGGTATTATTCGGGTTTTAGAGGCATTCTTTGGACATGTATACAGTGCATTCGGAATACGCGTCTCAATTGAGGTTTTTAACCACAGTTTACGGCCTCTTGCCTGTTTACGGCTTACCGGCAATTCCCACTGGATATGTAACGGCTGCGGATCCGCTCCGGAACGTCAGTGGAGTCATTAGGTTTTCATTAAAGTCAATGTGTGTATTTCCACTGACTGCGGAACGGCTGCGTTCTGACTACTAGCCAGTCAGAAGCAGAGTATGAGGGCGTGCCACGCTAGCAGCTAGGCGAGCATTATAACATGTGTTACAAAGTGACACAAAATGACGCGTGTTCGTCACGGAAGTAAAGGCTGGACTACAATAGAGCTGTTTGGAGCAGTTTGTGAACAGAGTTTTCTGTTGGAGATGGTAAGTACCTTTGGGGTGGACTTTGGGCTTTTTCACTTTGTAAAACCTATTACACTGCCCAAGATGTTCATTCATAAAAATGAGAGGGCTGGTTAGGAGGGTAACTTTGGGTCATGCACAAAAAAGATATATAACACAATAAAGGAAAGGGAAAAAGCCAAAACGCATAATATGAGCACTTTAAAAGGTTTGTAGGTATTGCCAAGATGAGCAATGTGGTGGAAAAGAAAAAGATCACTCATTGCACTGAGAGACCGAACATTTCTCTAGAACTAATGGTGCTTGGGTTCTTAAGCCTTGGACTGTTGCTAACGAGACTAATGGATGTACAACAGATTAAAAAACGACTGGCCCTGGGTATGAAAGTGTTTGGAGGCTAGTAATCTTGTTGGAAGCTCAGTGGTGAAACAGGACTCCTCTGTCACCATGTCAAAAGTATCAATGGGAGAGGGAGGAGCCTGGGGGGGGGGGGCAGCTGGCTCTGCTCCCAATGGGATCCCCTCCCCACAACCACAACCGATGAGCATACAAAGGACCGACAAGGCTCACCGAAAAAACAGAAAGGATCTTGCATCACCACCAGCTGAGAGAGAGAGAGAGAGATTATGTAACAGCTCAGGGTCTTAAATATAGAGCCGCAGTTTCACTCAGTCACTCGCAGTGTCCTGCCTGCTAGAAAGGTTAGAGCAACTACACTGCACAGAAGGGTATAGAAGTCAAAGCAGAGGATGTAACTCAAATCTAACCATACTTTTGTTTACCTAACATTCAATTTGGAGGAAGAAACTGTGTTGACAGCAGACACATCATATACGTATTGTGTCCGTTAGTGACTCTTTACCTGCTATATGTAAGAAACTCTTTATATATTCTAAAAAAAACAACAACCAATCGTTACAACCTTTGATAAATGCTGTATTGCGCATTTGTTAAATAATTTCCACTCCTTTCTTCTCTGCACATTTAAGAAACAGGTTGTGGCACCTCAAATTCTTATCACAAAACTAGAAATACATGAAAGTCAACTTTCCCTTTCTGAAAAAACTGGATCTGAAACCAGAAATTATTTAGAGACCACCACATGTATACTGTGAATCACCTGATTTGCAGTCATAGTTCAGAAACAAAACATTTTTTTGGTCAAAGAACAGCATACAACCTCAAAAAACAGCTGACTAATAAAACTCCTGAGCAAAGATTAGAAGTGATAAGAGAGAAAGGGTGAGTGCGACACAGGTTCTATTTTTAGAAGGCACAGACCTCTCCAGTTGCCTCTCCGTCAGCTCTGCAAAATGTATGTTGAATTGTCTAATTAGTTAATTAATGAATTAACTAATATTAGTTGTGCTTGATGTGGTTGACGTTGGACAGTGATGGCATGTGGCTATGAGTCCTTCATCAGGATCATCCTGCCGACTTTGCTAACCTGTCGATTCTGCTAGCCTGGGATAGCTAGCCAGCTGGCCGGTCAAGTTTCCAAATATAAACAGAGTAAACACAGAGGAAAAGGAGGAGAAGAAGAGCTCAAGCTAGCAAGACCATCTCTACGGCCATCTGATGACTAAAGGTGTGGACACACGGAGCCGACGGCCAAACGTCGGCAGAAAAGGCAGTTGGGCTGATCAGTCTCCCCGAGTTGGTCAAAAAAGTGCCTCGGAACACACCGAAGAGACAAGACGTAATACGTCTCCATAACAGCAGGTGGTGCTAATCTGTATTGTCGCCCCAAAAATGAAAACCGGCAGCTGATTGGACGAACGCATCACGTGGGTCTGGTTTCTCCGGAAATTCAAAGACAGACTGTCATGGCTGCTTGTTCAGAATACGATCTCATATTGTACTAAAATAATTCACCGAAACGTGTTTCTGAAAACATTTTAAGCGAGAAATAGACCATGCAGTTGCTGAATCTGTCTTCATTTCAGATCAACAAAGGTCAGTTTAAAAGATTTGTCAGATTTTGAGAGACTCTAGTCACACTCAATCCGCTCCCCGTTTCCAGGTTAGCACTCTACCAATCAGATTGGTCATTTGAGTCCGACTGCCGGCAGTGCCCGCCCCGCCGATTATACATGTCAAATCGGCCAAAATGAAGGACGACGGCCCCTCAGACGGACGACGACACGGAACACACCGAACAGACTCGAGTCACTGACCTCGCCAGACTGTCCAACGGCCGATTATCGGCTCTGTGTGTCCACACCTTTAGTCCCTCATCAGGATAGGGAAATCAACTCAGCAGTCTCCTGCTGACTCTGCTAGCCTGGCCAGTCAAAGTTTTCAAATATGAATATCAGAGTAAACACAGAGGAAAAGGTGCAGATGGCTATCAGCTATAACCTATGGCTACGGTCCCGACTACGTGGACAAGCAAGGCCATCTCTGCATCCATCTCTACATCAGAGGGGGCACCGAGGCAAGCGTGGAGGAATTGAACACCGACTGCGACTTCTCTGCTGGGCATCCTGCTAGCCAGTGTGCAGACGTCAGACGTGAGCTGGGTGGCCTCAGGTGGCTTTGGTGTCCTTCCGCCAAGACTTGGCTGGATCCTGAGTGTGCCAATCTATTGGCCACAATCTGCTTTATGATGAATCATGCGCAAGTTGAAGGAGCTGATGAGATATGTGCCAAATAAAAGTGATTGATATGAGGGTCATTCAGTGTCAGCAGTCTAGGCTGAGAGGTCAGTGGAGTAAGACACTGGCTTACAGTCACTGGAGGTTACAGTCAGCAGCATGGAAGTCAATTACTTTATCCTTGATTGCAAGTGTTTAAACATATTAGGCATTCAGGTGATACAATCATGATATAGTTCACTATTAAAGTATTGTTTTAAATCACATGCTAAATGGTAAAATCGGCCAACTGAGATTAGATACTTTAGGTGTCTGGATTCACTTTTTTCTACAGGATTATGTAAATGTCACACAACATATTTTGATGAACTAATCAAATGATAGGATGCTAGATCATTGGCTGAAATCTTATCTTGAAGGTCAACGGGTGTGGTGAAGAAACACAAAGTTGAAGCTGAGTTTAAAAGAGATGTTAGTCTGTACCTGATCAATAAAACTTATTTACTAATAACAAAGAAACGGGACAGGCGAAGTTAACACGGTCTAGTCACTAACGTTAACGTTACTGGTTAAAGAAACATGTTCAGGCGGTGGCAGGCCAGCACAGGGAGCAATGAAGACACAAGTTCACAAACAGTAACATTATCGGTATAGCATCCCTAGCTATATAAAACATAAAGAAATTAAGTCTACTCTTAAAAGCCGTTACACTATTTTAGAAATGATTAGCGCTTTTGGTCAACAGCATTTCACAATGTGGTTGACAAGGCTAAGCTAGCTAATGTTACGAGGCTTGCTATTACGTTGTTAGCCCGCTAACTTAACGTTAGCCTCAGTAATAGCATCCACAACTTTGACTGCTAAACTGGCATCAAGGCCGGTTCAAATCCTCTTACCTTTGAATTGAGTAGCTTAGGTGCTAACCTGCTCACAGTCAGAAAGGACATTGTGTCTGTGTAAAAGTGTTATTTCCACTTATTCTTTACAACTAAAGAAGCCGCTGCAAGTGCACCACGGAGCTAGTTGAAGGTGCCCCTACAGAAAGCAGAAGGTTGAAGAGGGATTCAGGCCCGCAAGTAGCAGCAATGTTGATTGGACGATGGGTTGGATCGGCACGATAGCGTATAGGGATTTGATTGGCTAGAGAGCTATAGGCCCACCCTCTGGCTATGACGAGAGCTACAGATCAGGGTTGGTTCAAGAACGAGTTTTATAGTCTTTCAACTTTTCTATTCAGTTGAAGCAAAACTACTGTAATACTGATTGCAGTTGATAAAGCACCCGTTCTAACCACGCTTATCATGGTTAATGTGACAAGGACTCTCCTCTACACTAATCTTTATTTATCAGGTTTAAGTAACACGGATTCCTTTAGCACAGGTGCAGTTATATGGCATCTTGGCTGTGGCTCCAATACAACAGACTCTGAACTTTACCCCTGGAAATGCGGTATCAAGATAAATGAGCAACATTAAAATGGAGATAGATAGATATTCTTTATTGTCCACTGGGGAAATTTGTTTTTACAGTCTGTATGATAAGGTCAACTTAGTTATAGCTTTATCTCTGAAGGAAAAAAAAATATGATGCCTATTTTTTCCTAGGTTGCATCTTTATTTATGCAATAATTGTATATTTTTGGCATTCTCACAATCAATCCATTTATAGAATCTGCCAACACTGATTGAACCTAATAGCAGTGGCCATGATCTTCTATCATTTTTTCATTTAAAGCAGTAATAGCTATTTGCTGTGAATGCCACTTTACGTTTGCAGAGATCAAAGTCAGTATTTAGTTAGTAAGTGTTAGCACATTATAGGAATTTGCTTTTTCATAATCATAATTATCTCTTCAAATGGCTATGTTAGACAGCCAAGATGATAAGTGAAGGAAACAAACTAGATTGTTGCTGTAAAACAAGAAGTTCAAACTTTATTGTCAAGGACTGTTGGCAAAAAGGAGTAGCCGGTTGTGTAGAGTCAAGGGCATTCAGTTTCAAACCAACTGCATGCAGTTTACCAGTACGGTTTGGTTGATAGTTTGATGCTCAAGCCCAATGTCCACTAACGTTGTGGACTGTAAGGTAAGGCTCAACAGTTTGTCCAAACACAATACACAAGAAATGTTCAAAATGCCAAGATGTACCAAAACAGAAACATACTGTACTTACACAAACAGTAAATAGACAGACCTACATGGACGTTCTTGCAATCACCCTAGAATCAGAGCTTGTGGTGTAAAGTTGCATACTCATTTGTAATCACATAATGCAAGTAATGCTAATAAAACCAGTGGATAAAGGCCTCTAAATGTATGTGGCACATTTAGAATGATCCATATCCTTCATTTAACTTTATTTTAGCCGGGAACACACTGTGTAAAAAGACCTCAAATAATTCTGATTTTACAATGACATCTTAAAGATCTTGGAGTCTGCCCACGTCAGTCAGCAGAAGGGCCAGTTTACTTATTTATCTTTAGTTATTTTAGAGGTTAGGATTAAAATCTCATGTTTTAGAACTGTATATATCGTTTAATTAATTATAATTGGAATCTGCATAAATCTGAATGGGATCCTGTAGTCCTGTGAAAAGGATTCTTTTTAAGTCTTCCAATGTGTACCCAACTGTTGGAAGATTTCACACTTTTAACCTTGATGGGTGCGATTTAGATCTGCGTAACACAGAAAATGCCATGTAAACTAATCCACATCATGCAGCCATTACGACATGCATGTTTTAAAATCTTTGTAAACTTTTGGCAGAATCAGTATGCCTTCTAGTCCACAACATCTCGAGTGAATTTTGTAAAAAAGCAGGGCCTCAAACAATACAGTATAACAGCAGAAATAATTGTGTGCAACAAGGTTTACAGTACATCAATTTTTCCAGAAGTTGTAGGAGGTGATCTGATGTGTTTGGTCCCCACTCCTGTGCTCTTGTGCCTAGTAATCCGACCCAAGTTAATGCATAAAATCCAGTCCAAAGATGGTCCTTCCACAAGGATGGAAAAGGGGCTCTGGGCTCAATGATCTTCTTCCTCGGGATCCTCTACAGGATCTAGGAGGTTGCTGTACTTCAAGCAGCCTTGGAGGTAGTTCACCACTGTCCGCTGGAAGTGCTGGATGCTGCGTGGCTCTCTCAGAATGTGGCCCTCGTCTGGGTACAGCTGCAGTGAGTAGTTGGCTTCCACCCTCACCAGTCGGCTCAGGAGCTCAGCGGTGTGGTGGAAGTGTACCCTCGCTTTGGCCAAACACACATACAAATTAGAGGTGAAGAAATAAATGCAAAAATTAACCCTTAAACTCAGTATGAAATTGAACAAAATCTTACCATCTGCAGTTCCATGTAGAATAAGGAAATTCTCATCTTTCAGCTTGTTAACCTCCTCCAGCAAAGAGGTAGTCTGAAAAGATATACCATTACAATATGAGTGTTTTATTAGGTACACTTCGCTAATTTAACTTAGCTAACTAATGCAGTCTAACACAACAGCCTTGCAATAAATCCCACCTTCATGAAAGTATACATGTTCAGTTTTTTGTTGAAACTGTTAAACTGCATTAGTTTTGGGCAATAAAACTGTAACTAAGTGTATATCCACAGCCTCACAGAGTAAGCGTGCTCCTCCTTTGCTGGAAGGCCTAGATACCTCTCTGAGAATGCAGCACCTGACAAAAGTGGAATAACATTTACTCAAATACATGAACTGTGTTGCTGTTCCATCACAATTTCTACAAACTCAATATTTGAAT
The DNA here is from genome assembly GCF_008315115.2 of Sander lucioperca. Classification (NCBI taxonomy): domain Eukaryota; kingdom Metazoa; phylum Chordata; class Actinopteri; order Perciformes; family Percidae; genus Sander; species Sander lucioperca. The sequence continues at coordinate 32,506,964 of NC_050184.1, forward strand.
AGTTGATGACATGATTTAAACTCACTATAAAGCCTGAAGTCAGTTACCGGTGCCATAGCGGCTGCGCATTGAAAGAGTTTATCTGTTGCAGCTAACATCTTGAGAGTTAAATAACCTCCAAATGCCTGGAAGGAGAAACAGAAAAGAGCTAAAATTAACGCAAAGCATGCAATAGCTTTATTGACTTCAATAGGAGTATTGAGTTTCTAAATCTGAAAAAAAAAAAAATGCTGTAACCTTGCCATAGAGGACCATCCGACGATCGTCAATATAAGGCAATTGCATCAACAACCTGCGGAAATATCATAAAATCCTGTCAGTTAACCAATTCAGAGGCATCATTTTTACGTGTCAATCATGAAGCTTTATGTTGTTGCATAACGGCACTGACTCGACAACTCCCAGATAATCTTTGACTCTAACTGAGCCAAGCTTGCGTGGATCCACAGTGGTGGTCTTCTGTCCACGGCCAACCCCACTCCTGCCGTCCACCCATGCCAAAGCCACATTGTGTGTGCCCGAGAGGACCTGAGGCCAGTCGAGAACAAATTCCTCTGTCACCGACTGACAGCCAGGAACGCCATCCCTGAGAGACAGACAGACAGGGTCAGCAAGGTGTCAGTTGGTGGGCGTGGAAGAGTGGAAAAAAAGGCTAGGGGGTTATAGGTTGCACAACAGGTGACTCTTAAGACACAAAAAGCTAACTGTTCTGTATAGAAGGGTTCATTTAAATTAAGAAAAATAGTTCCATAACATGGATTCCATAAGTAATAGGTAAAAGATTGCTCAGGTTTTTAAGAGTGGGCCTGTTTTGTTTTGTGGTACCTTTAAAGCACCAGTATTCTTTAAACAAAATACTTTTTGGATCATCTGAAACCTTTTTTCACTGTAAAATTCGGGGGTTTGCATCTGACATTTTAATAATTTTCCAAAAAGACAATATAACAACTGCAGCCCGTTATGCTGCAGTATGCCTAGGTGAGGGGAGGTGAAATAGTAAGCAGTTTTTTTCTCCCTCAGGTTCTGTTTTTTTCCATTCTTTACACAAGCATCTGTTCTTTTCCTGTACGTGCAAAGAAACGCAACACCATGAATGCCTGCAAGGTGTTCTTTTGCTTTGCGTGTTTGTTTTGTGTTTTTGTCCGATGCATGTTTTTGTTTTTTTGCTGCTGCTTTTTTGCTTTGCCTGTTAGTCTCACTGCTTGTGTTTGCTACGCTTGCTTTGTTGCTGTATTGCCCGATGCTTGAGTGCTAGACTGTATGTCATTTATGTAATGCTTCTTGTCACATGTAATCTGTATTATGATTGTATGTAAGTATGTATGAATGTGCTGGAAATGGTCGGATGTGTGCTGCTGTCTTTTTTATTTCTCTTATATTATAGCCCCTACCACCCCCTCCCTCAAGAGGCTTTGCCTTTTGCCAGGCCGCCATTGTAAATAAGAATTTGTTCTTAATGACTTGCTTGGTTTTTGTTTTGTTTTTTGGGGGCATTTTTAGGCCTTTATTTGACAGGACAGCTGAAGATATGAAAGGGGAGAGAGAGGGGGAATGACATGCAGCAAAGGGCCGCAGGTCAGAGTCGAACCCGGGCCCGCTGCATCGAGGAGTAAACCTCTATATATAGAATATATAATAGTTTATTTGTCATTGCTTTACAGACAATGAAAGCAGTTTAGCAGCTCCGCTCTACCAACTGAGCTATCCTGGCGCCCATGACTTTCCTGGTTAAATAAAAATAAATAAAAAAGAGGATAGACTATTAAAAAATGTGCACCATTATCCTCTTTTTTTATGATTTTGGGAGTGTAACGCAGCCAGAAGGAAGCTATGATGGCAGGCTTCTCTACGGTGCCATTATTGTAGCAAAAGTATTTGCAAATACTTTTATAAAAACTATATCTCAATCCGTCTGTGCGTAATCAGATTTGTAAACCTGTAAAAGAATCTCTAAATGTGTACTGAGATTTGTGAAATTGTACAGGAATCTGCAAATGTGCATTAAGAATCGGTGTGTGCCAAATCAGATTTGTGTAATGTGTATTCAGATTTGCAAGTGTATTGATAATTGTAAATATGTAGACAAATGTGTAGACAAATCTGTAAATGCGTACATAAATCTGTAAATTGAGCCGTTGGTGTTAAAGGAGTATTAGCTTCTTCAGAGACACTTACACAATAATGAGGAGAGGGTGCAGGTTGGCCTCGTAACCCTGCGGTAGAGATAGCTTCAGGTGTACATCTAAGGAAAGCAAAGGGGTTGAACAAGGTCAACTGCCATAGGCATGTTAGGATTGCTGCTACATTTAGAGCCTCTGCCTGAAATACATCTGAACCTCTGAAGCACATACTAATGATCTATAAAAAAAAGATGTATTCCTTAAAGGAACACGCCGACTTATTGGGACTTTAGCTTATTCACCGTAACCCCCAGAGTAAGACAAGTCGATACATACCCTTCTCATCTCCGTGCGTGTTGTAACGCTGTCTGACGGTTCCACCGGGAGCTTAGCCTAGCACAGAACCTGCAGGTAACTGGTTCCAACTAGCCTACTGCTCCGAATAAGTGACAAAATAACGCCAACATGTTCCTATTTACATGTTGTGATTTGTAGAGTCACAGCGTGTACAAAAAACAACGTAACATAAGACACAGCCATCTTCTACCCATAAACAAACCGGGAACTATATTCTCAGAAAGGCTTTGTTATGGTTTTGGTGTTTTGTCTTGTTGTATTGTAGTCTGTTTTTTCTGTCATGTCTTGTCTCCTTGTGATTCTGTGATTTTCGGTCTTGTCTTGTTTTATGTTCTGTTTCCTGTTTTATTTTGATAGTCTAGTTTTTTGTCTTGCCTTGTCTTGTCTGGTTTTACTTCATGTCTTGTGTTTTCCCGCTCTTGTGATTGCCTGATGTTTTCCACCTGTTTCCCAGCCCTCGTGTCACCTGCCTCTTGTTACCTCGTTACCCTCTGTATTTAGTCTTTGTGTTCCCCTTGTCCTGTGTCAGATCATTGTGTGTAGCATGTCCCTGCATCAGTGTGCTGCGTGTGGTTTTTGTGTTTGCTCGTGCCTTTCGTGTCTCCCAGTGTCAGTTCGTGTCTGGTTTTTTGCTCCCTGGATTTTCTTTGTTCTCAAGTTTCTGGATTGTTTTCTGCTCTTGTTTTTTTTGGATTTCCTGTTTTTGTTTTCTTCACTCTGGATTAGTTTTTGCCTGCCACTTTCAGAACTCCCTTTGTTTATTTGTACTTTGTTTTATGGACTAATAAATGTTCCACCTCAAACTTTCTCCTGCCTGCCTGCCTGCTCTCTGCCTTTGGGTCCTCAACTTCCCTGAACTTAACAGGCTTGCTGCAAAGCAAATCACTCCGCCCAAGTAGCAGAAGTAGCAGAGCTTCGCCTTTCTGAGAATATAGTTCCCAGTTTGTTTACAGGTAGAAGATGGCTGTGTCTCATGTTATGTTTTTTTGTACACACTAACTATACAAATCACAATATGTAAATAGGAACATGTTGGTGTTATTTTGTCACTTATTCGGAGCAGTAGGCTAGTTGGAACCAGTTACCTGCAGGTTCTGTGCTAGGCTAAGCTACCGGTGGAACCGTCGGACAGCGTTACAACACGCACGGACACGAGAAGGGTATGTATCGATTTGTCTTACTCTGGGGGTTACGGTGAATAAGCTAAAGTCCCAATAAGTCGGCATGTTCCTCTTAATTTGAACAAAACATGAACAAACGTGCATATCCACACTCTGAAAGAATAATTGGCTGGTCCCTCAGGACAGGCATGACTCACACTAATTACCTCAACAAATAGAAAAATTGGTTGGTACTTAACTATATTTTTCCCTGCGAGGCTGAAATACTTGCAGCAGGTGATTCTTAATATAGTCTGACTACTTGAGGAAGGCTCAAGGTGATCTGTGCATGCTTGTATGTGTGTGTGGCCAATTTCCTAAAGGTCAAACCGTGTCAAATATAGCCAATGGTTTGTTTGTTGTACCATGGTTGTCTGCTGGGAGTGTCCTAAACAGAGTCTCAGGGAGCCTCTTGTCCTCCAGAGCTTTAGATAGAGGGCTGTTGTCCTCCAAGACGACGTATCCTACAGGAGATAAAACGCCACTGTCAGATTATTAATCCTAAACATCAAAACGGACACAATAGGCCATCTGATTGCCAAATCCTTATCATCTCCATGTTAACGGCTCTAACTGAGAGCCACAGACAGAGGGCAGTGTGATTCTACATTCTGGTGTGCTTTAATGTACCGCCCTCTGCAGGACGTTGTGCGGAAATTGCAAACAAGCCTGTGTTCCTGTGCATGAGTGTGATTATCGGTACCATTAGTCAAACATGTATGCAGATGTAACACTTACTGTAGGGGTCCTTTGTACTGTGAACTGTCACTTTAGGGATTCCTGGGCCTGGGGGATTTTTCAAAAGAAAACATTTTAAAACCAACTGTCTGCAGCGTGAAGTTTGAAAGCATATTCTCTGCTCGTGTGTGTATTCATGTCATTTACCTAGACAGTAGAGAGTGAAGTGGGTTTGATTGGGGCTAAATTGAGCTTTAAAGAAGCGACATCCATCTATGAGGTTACAGGAGATGCACTGGCGCTGAAACACTCCATCCAGGTCCACACTTGAAAAAAAAGAGAAAAGGGTTATTGACCACACATTAGAAGAATAAGACAGTCTAAAGCTGTTTGATTTGCTCCAGGAGAGGGTCAATGACTTGCTAAGGTATTAAGGCAAAGTGTCAGTGTCTTGAGACAAACTGTTCCAGCAGTTGACTTTTAAGAAACAAATGGAGTTCAATAAGGGTAGAGATAAAAGCCATTATACAGATTGCTCTTTAAGGTGCTGTCAAGTCTCTAAATGACCCTCTCCACTCCGCTGCTTGCAAATTTCATACAGGATGAATCACGGACCAAGTTTAAACAAGCCCCTGTCCCCCCTCCTAATATTGTGCTATCTCCTGGAGCCCAAAGCTATCTAAGCTAATAAAAAGATATGAAACCTAGGAGGTTGATGAGGGAACAGACAAGTGTGTTCATCGCAGAGGGGACCATAAGTCTCAGCACAGAGGGTCCTCGTTCCCTGAGAAGGTTTTTGTGTTTTTTTTCTGTTATAAATGTGTCATAAAGCTCATGGCCTCGAGCATCTACGGCACACAAGAATAAAGATTCACATGTCAACACATTAGTGTGCACTTCCTCTTCTGAATTTTCATGTTTAGCCATGCTGGCGGCGTGGCTCCAGGGATGGCCATGTTGGTTAGTCTGCCACTTTGGTCCTAACTTAAATATCTCAACAACTAATTGATGGATTGACATGGAATTTGGTACAGATACCCATAGTTCCCAGAGGATGAACCCTGACAACTAATCCACGAAAGTATCTCAATAGATGGATTGGCACAAATTTTGTACAAACATGGTTACCAGACAATTAATCTTAATGACTTTTGTGAAGCCCCTTGTGGTTTTGAGTGAAATGTCTTGACTACTACTTGAACTACTGGATATATTGCCATACAATTTGGTTCAGACATTCATGTCCCCATCAGGATGAATTGTAATAACCTCTGACATTTCAAGGGATGACATTTCATCATCATCGGGTCATTTATTTTCAATTTGTTGATTACATTGTGGTGACCTTGACCAAATACCTGCGAATCTAATGGCATTCCCATCAGCCTCAGCTGTACTTTGTGTTTAGTGCTAATTATCAAATGTTAGCACGCTAACACGCTAAACTAACTTTGTTCAAGGTTGTATATTATACCTGCTACATAAAAAAAACCTGCTACATATCAGAATATTAGCATTGTCATTGCGAGCATGTTGGCATGCTGATGTTACCATTTAGCTCAAAGCACCACAGAAACCTGGCTACTTGCTAGCCATAACACAGCTATTATAAATCTTTGGAATAAAGTTGGACTGCATGAAAAAGCAGCTCTCAAAAATTACACAACGAATAAGAAAATTAGAAGTGACCAGTCCAAAGGGCATTTTATCTTCAATAATAATGTCAACATGGTGTCTGACAGAATCTGTCCTTTCACAGGGAAGCGTGTTTACCTGTAAAGGTGTCTGCTTTGTCTGGATTCTTCTGCACTCAGGAAATAGCTGATGATGAGAAAAACACACAGCAAGTTACTCAACACTACTGAAGAACTGCAGATCACCTTTGGGTATCTTAACTTCATCATAATTATTCTAGACTTTAATTATTCATGACAAGAACACACAGATTTACATACTTCAGCATGTTAATAAAAATCCATTTAATTTGTAAAGCACCATTAGTGATGGGGAATTAAATCAATTGTGAAGCCGATGTGCATTAAAGCATCATTTCTATCTATATGAATGTGAGTACTGTGAGACAGAATGACTTGTGTGGATGCAAAGAGCAGTATCAACCCATGGGCTTTGGTTCTGCAAACAACTTGATCTACAATTGACTTTCCTTGATTCACTGTGATGCTCACACCTCAGTCAATCGGTTCATGAGGAGTTTCTGCCCCCAGCAGGATGAAGACAGATTTAAGTGATAATCTTCTCTGTTCAAGTGTAAGTAATACTTTAGCCTCTTCAGTGGCAAAGCATTGCCACAAGCAAAGTCAGGGTTAAATCCCTTTCCTTTGGCCTTTTAACCAATATAATTTGCTACATTTTAAATTGGCCTTTTTAGTTATTTTTAGAATGACAATTTTGTGTGTACCATTCACCAGGAGTCTGACCTAACAAAGGAATTTGCTCTTTAGTAGCCGACACGTCAGCTTACCACAAGAGATTATCATTTTAATGATGGCCACTATTCTACTCTACTCTATAGTGAGGAGCTGCGAGCTGTTAGGGGCGCTGGAAGGTGATTCAACCTGTCTCCACACACTGTGACTCTCACATACATTTTTCCAGCCTTCTCGTCGAGGCTGCAGAGCAAGCTGACGTCCCAGCTCCCTGATGTCAGGAAGCGAGGAGGGACGGAGGGGATGGCAGGCTGTGTTACACAGAGAAACAGAGAGGAAGAGCAATGTATAAGTAGGCAGACATACTGAATAAAAATAGATGTTTCAGAGGAAGGGGGATGGGGGGGATTCAAAATAGGTTAAACATGAAGTTAAACCAACTGAAGGCACTGATGGCTACAGCGAGAGTTCAGGAACAGTTCTTTTTAATTAATGGTCATTGTGATAGTGGGACTAATGTTAGCAAAACACAGAAGGGACAATTTTGGATTTGATCCAAAGCCACTAATAATTTGCATGAGCCCAAAGGTGTAATACTTCACTACCCAACAATTATTAAACATAATGCCCTTTTTAATGTCAAATTCATTTAAAAAAGAAACACAATGTCATTCCCGTCTGTACATGTATGTGTTTCTTTAACAAAAAAAAGCGTCATTAAACATTTTTAATTGCCCCGCTGGGGATGAATAAATTGCTAAATTGAAAAGAACTGAACTGTTTTCCTTCCATATTATAAAGGGCAAACAGAAATTAGATTATTAATGAATGAAATGACTAGATAAAGGGAGTGTTTGAGTAATTAGGGAGAAAACAAATGCAAACAAATTGCTTCAACAATAAGAGAGGAGGAGGAGGAGGAGGAGGAGGAGGAGGAGATTGAAAGCCAACCAGACTTTAAAGGTCTGTGCTGCTGAGATCTGTAATCACACTGTTTTACAGTATGTGACCCCTGTTGAAACGACCAATTTTGTCAGAAAGTATTCAAGTATGACTTGAGGGAGTAAAAGTTAACTGCCCCTCAAAACTGACCAGGGATGAAAGACTGGCGATGTGGTGAAACTCTCCACGAGCGCCCTGTTTTGCTGGCAGGATTGTATAAAACACAGAGCCGTCTGCTGAAAACAATGGCACGTCCTGATGAAGAAAAATACTGAGTCAACTACGACAGTAGTGATATAAACAGGTGTAATAGAACTTCATGAAACATGAGCAATACATACCTGCCGTTGGTTTTGCATTATGTCCATGGCCATTTTGTGTTTCTGTTGATTAAGAATCACACAATATGGAGAAGTGTATTAGTTACACCATTTACAAAGCTAATAGTGTTGTCTAAATAAAGCTTATTATGTTTATTAATTATTAAATATAGAAATCCTAAAACATTGGCAATGTGTAACTGAAATCCGTGAGGATTTACAGAAAGGGAACAAGCCAAAAAATACTGTAGTACATCACTGGGAATTCTTCTCATGCAGCAAATTACTTTAAATATTAATCCAGCCAGTCGACGTTTGAGAGCTTATGGAAATCAATCCTAACTCCCAACACAGCATAAAAGAAGCAAAAATTCTATTAAAGCCGTATATTGCAGAGGGGGCCGTTTGTGGATTACTAAAGTCTAACGACTGATGACCACTGACCTCTGAGCATGCCCCTGTGGTAGCCTCGCACACGCACAGCACTGATTGGTTCTGGGCACGGTTCAGCCAACGAACTGCGAGGCGGGTGCTGCTGATCCAAGTCACCATGGAGATGTAGCTGTCTCTGAAGAGGCGATGCAGAAAATGATACAAGGGAAAAGCGATGGAAAGTGGTGCAAAGGTATGGAAAAAAGAAGAATCAGTGGAAGGGAGAGGAATTTGGACATGAGTAATAATATCTGACAGGTGGTGTCTAAAGTCTTTTTTTTCTTTTTTTACATTCACAAAGATGTACCTGGCCCTGAGGGAGTCAGGAGGCATCATCTCCAGAGTGTGAGCTGGACCGTACAGATTCACCACAAACAGACTGACTGATGGGATACTTGAGCCAGCCTGTGACACAACAAAAAGACAAACATGATCAAATAAACTAAAGTATAAAAAAAATGTATGTTTTGGCAAATCTTTTTAGCCACGCAGCAGGCAATGCCAGTGTGTCGGTCCACCGTTTTGGTTTAGACTGTAAAGTCTCGACAACCATTTGATGATTTGCCATGAAATTTGGTGCAGATATCCATAGTACCTTGAAAATGAATTCTATTCATCTATCTATCTACCGCCGGATGTTCAACTAGATGTTTCTCTCCTTGCAAAACTGTTCATTTTGGGAAACAACCTTCAAGCTAGCAAGCTACAAAAAGGGCAAGTTTTGAAAAAAATTTGGATTATGCAACAAGGCAGAAATGTTTGGTTCTTTCGGGGAATGGTTGTAAAGATTTACAAAGAATATGTTTACGGCATTTACTCTCTAACTGCGACATTTTGGGACCGATTGGTGAGGATTCCCTACGGACAAAATACACACGGCGATCCACTGGTAAGAGCAAATTACATGTAACCATGTATCCAGCTATATTTATATAGGATTTTGCAGATCCAGCGTCTCTGCAACCAGAGCTTAGCACCGCCCAAGGTGATTGTGATTGGTTTAAAGAAATGCAAACAACCCAGGGCGATTTTTCTCCTATCCAGGAGTGTATGTGTGGAGGGGCCAGACCTTACCCACAGCGCGGTGGAGTAAGGTCTGGCAATGTGAGACTAAATATCTCATGATCTACTGGATGGACTGGCACAAGATGTTTTACAGACATTCACTGTGCCCAGAGGATGAATCCTAGTGACGTTGATGATCCCCTAGACTATATCCTCGACGTTTCACTTCCGGAATTGCTCCGTTGCCGACGGAAATTCCGCCAGATTTCACTCATTTAGGCCGGATATCCGTTGCCTTGGGCTTCCTTTGTGTTGGCATTTTAAACTCTGGTGGATTTATGAGGACTATGGTTAACTGCTCCTCAGATCTCTGCAGGGTAAATCCAGACAGCTAGCTAAACTATCTGTCCAATCTGAGTTTTCTGTTGCACGACTAAGACGTACACCAAAACAACCAAACAAGTTCCTTCACGAGGCTATTTTGCAGAGGCGCCGTTGCTCCGTATGGTGCTTAGCTCCGCCCAAGACGATTGTGATTGGTTTAAAGAAATGGCAATTTACTCACATCCCAGAATGCTGTGTGGACTTGTCCGACCATCCCCTGCAGCGCCTCGGTGGAGGAAGGTCAGGCAAAGCAAATCCCCTGACTTTTCCACACTGAGGTTGATTTGTAGGTTTAAGTGAAATGTCTCAACCACTATCGGATGTATTGCCATGACATTTGGCACAGACATTCATGTTCCCCTCAGGATGAATTATAATAACTTTGGTGATCCCTTCATTTTTCATCCTGGGGCATTATCAGGTCAGAATTCAAATTTGTACCTGAAAATACCTGCAAAACTACAAATGACATTCCCATCAGCCTCAGCTGTACATTATGTTTAGTGTTAGCCTACTTAGCAAATGTGGGATGTTAACATGCTAAACTAATAAAGTGACCATAGCAAACATTACACATGCTAAACAGCAGAATGTTAACTACAGTCTCACAGAGCCGCTACATGTGGCTGTAGTAGACTTTAGTCTTGTTTCAATCCATTTTTACCTTTGGGTAAGGGAAGAGCACATTGGAGGGGTAGAGACCCCCTAAGAAGTGAGGTATTTCCATCACCGGTGTGGCAGAGTTGTTGATGGTGAGGTATGCCAGCCGGGCCCCGTCCATAGACCACCAGTGGGCAACATATGTCAAGAGCACTTCCTCTGTTTTAAAAGACAGTGTGCGTTGTTATATCAAACTCAAAGCATACACCTGCTGTTCATGATTATTGTTGTCAGCTTGCAGATTTTTCACTCTATGGTCTAAAGTGCTGGAATACTTCCTACCTTCATAAGTCCAGTCAGACAACCCGTTCACCACATTCTGCTCCAGGTCGGTGGTTGTGAGACGCAGGGCTTTGCTGGTCACACTCGACTTGTAGTAGATATCTCCTTCAAACACATAGGCCTGACAGACACACAGTGCCAATCCATTATCAAAGACTGTACGGTTGGAAGCTTCATCGCTGGCTGCCTAAAATGAGCCCCGATGCCGTCCAAGAGTGAATAAATCATTGGCCAGCATACACGCACACAAAATTGAGAGCCAATGCATATTTATTTGCCAGTTAATATGCTGCAGACGAGCGCCGACATTGCAGCCAAAGCCAATTACATTAAAGTGAAGGTACACAAATGATATTATGTGTGAAACAACCCCATTATAGCAACACAGTCTCTGCAATAACCTCATTGAGTTCATCTCATAATGACAAAGACATGATACCATTGATGTTATCATTATGAAAATGATGTCAAATGATTTTTTTTTTATATGGATTGTAAAAGTTGAGAAAATCTCCTTATCGTATTGACGGGTGTAGCTGATTCAGATGACACAGCAACCTATTGATCAAGGTAATGAGTCTGGCTTACCAGCTGGCTCCCCTGAGGCCCCCAGGAAGCATATTGTAGCACTGCTTTCTCTCTCTCCGGAGGGTTAAGCTCCAGCACATCCCTGGAACACACACAAATACTTAGACATAAGCCTCTCCGTTCAGGGATGAGTGTCCTGTTTAGAGCCCTCTGGGGTCCATCCATGCCTTGGCCTTGAGCTTTGCTTGAGAGAGACACTGTACTGTGAGGACAAAAAAGAGCAAGATGCAGAGAGGGGGAAACAAAACAGAGAATGGAGTTGGGTCATGCAAGAGTGCAACATTTCTTTGTCCATATTCCTAGCTGCACTTATTTTATTCCTAAGGACAGGCACACATTTTCCTCTAAGGCATACTCAGGCAATGATCAATTCTGCAGGTCCTCCTGAAATCCTTTTCAGATCCATTCCTCAGAAGCTCCAGGGATCCACCGCAGAGTTCCCCCCCCCCATTAATATACAGTAATGCTGAATATGAATCTCAGGCAGTGAAATCTGAAGTACAGTACACACCTTACGTTGGGATATGGAACCTGGAAAGAACACTGATGAATGAATGCATGTCTGACAGAAACATGAGGCTCGGATTCGATGAGACACACTCTGGGGGACGTTTTTCAATCCGCGGGTCTGCTTGCATTGGTGACGCTCATGCCCAGTGCAGCCCATGCATTAGCATTCATGATTCCACCTACCCATTAGCCACATTGTAGAAAGCATAGGAGGCTGTGAAGGACTGAGAGAACACCTGAAAGAGGTAGAGGATATCATGCACACAGGTGTGACGCATTTAGATGACAACACACACACACACACACACACACACACACACACACACACACACACACACACACACACACAAACACACACACACACACACACACACACACACACACACACACACACACACACACACACACACACATATTTCAGTGCTCACACATGCTCATTCCCATGTATAAAGAAACGCAAATGAAACGAAGGTTATGAAGGACACTGCTGAGGCCAACCTTACAATTAAGCGGTAAGAAACAGGAAGCTGTGGTACCATTCTCTAATTTCTCCAAAAGCACCGCATCATTGCTTTTTTTTTTAAAGGGCAGCAGCATTATGCTACAAAAATTGATAATGAAATGTTCAATGATCCCTAAATAATTTTTTTTAATAATAGTTTATTAACTATTTAATGTTACCATTTTACCTAAAAAAAAAGAAGTAGTAGCAAAGTATTTGTATGTGTGGTCATTTTCAAGTCAGTATTTTAACATTGCTTTGATTGTTACTGAGCTGATCACAGCTTATACACTTAATGTATTTGAGTCATTAAACCACTGGCAGCCATTTCATGCATATTACATCATTATTGCGATCACATCTGAATAACAGAAATTTGGATCACAGGGAGCCTTAAGACTTACTTAAAGAGACAATGTTAACGACATGACATGTGAAAGGAGACGCACAGAAACTAAGACAGACTTTCTTATTAAATAGCATCATTACAGCTAATATTCTTCCCGCTGAGATCTATTGTGGCTGGCAACTCTGTCGCAACCCTGACACAAGCATCAGCAGCTCAATGAATAATTAAATGTACATGCTGAAGAAGACTAAGCGACCAGAATCAATGAATGTGTGCATGTGTGCGTGTTAACAGCAATTGATCACAGCATTACCTGATGAATTCTCAGTAATATATTGATTCGTATTCTATCCTTTTTTTCTCATGCAAGAGGTTGCAAGCAGGCTGTTTGCTCACTGGCCTCTGAAAGCCTGGACCCTACTGGATAAACGCTCCCTAAAGAAATGAAATGTCACATCCTCTATACAGCACATTTAGCGGGGGAATTGGATTTCTCCTCCACGTTGTATGTGTGTTGTTAGAAAATGCATGGAAGAAGTGACGCAGGAGTAAAGCTGCAGGGATAAAGGAGGGGAAATAAATTCGAAGGCTATCTCAATGAAATTGAAATCTCATTGCGGTGTAAAGTCTGAACATGAGGGGGCAACGGCGTGTACAGGAAAACAGCTGTTAGAGTTTCAACAGAAAATAACTGCAAGGACAGGAAGAGGAAGGGATGAATTGGTCCAACACTACAGGAAAGGGTGAGGGGGGGGGGAGATAGAGAGAAAGAAACAAAGACAGGAAGGGAGGAAAGGATGCAGAGAGGGCCGAGGCACAGCCAGAGTTGACAGGTATTTGACACACAACCGGGACCGATCTTGATTAACACTCTTCTAGACCGAGGGGGGCAGCATCGCTGTGAGCACCACGTTCAATCAGCTGTTTATGATTTGTTAAGGAACCCAGAGATTCTGCTCTTGATTTAACATGGTGGAGCATGTGGCAGAGACTGTACGTTATTGTGTGTGTGTGTGTGTGTGTGTGTGTGTGTGTGTGTGTGTGTGTGTGTGTGTGTGTGTTTGTGTGTCAGTGTGATGAACAGACAGAGAGAGTGAGAGCATCTGTCTTGGAGAGGCAGAGTGAATTCTAATGTGGCTGCCAGTAACATATCATAAATCCTCCAGATTGCTCTGCTCCTCAACCCCCTTTACTACCCGCACCCTCCCCAATCCATGACACCAAAAACGGGGGTGGGGGGCATGAAACACAGATTAAACATTTAGAAGATAGCGTTGGATAACGTGACAAAGGGAATTTATGGAGATTATAACATTATGCATGAGCACAGATATTGGGATATATTGTACACTGCAAGACACACAATACAGAGATAATAGCATCCTTCCTTCTCAACACTGTTCCTGCCTCACAAGCACTTCTTAGCAGCCCCACTATGCGCTGCCTTTGATACCAGCACACATCAGCGATTGCTGCAGGGTGCAGACACGACTCCGATGGCATCTTATTTGTCCCCAAACTGCACTGTCTTGGCAGGTACTGGTCCGTTTGCCTCCGCTTATCAATCCCAGAAAACTCCATATCCTCTAAACTATCTTGCCATCACTCTATAAAAACAATATGTAGGTCTCCTCTTTCCTCTGTTTCTCGTGTTCTCTTCTTACACACAAACCGGTTTAATTCAAACAGGCTTTGAGGAAAGACATTTTCCTGTAGGACATCTGCTTTCTCTTGTTCCTATGTGGCCAAATCCCCAACTCACTTCTATGTATACCCTCTTATCAAAATCCATTTATTTTCACCCACCAGGCACAAAACCCTCCCTAAAGCCTCCAGAGCTAATACAAAATCCAGAGAAGCCTTTTAACTTTACCCACAGAATGCTCATCCAGTTCTCTTCACTGCAGCTTTCTCACTGCATCTCTTTCATACTTTGATAATCATTCTGATTGATTTCAACTGGGCAGTGTATCTGTAGGGAAATGGTGCATATCCAATTTTTCTCCCCACCTCCCTCCATCACAAGTGGCTTCCCCCGCTGCTGTCTCTGTTTTTCCCTCTCGTTCTCCGCCACTCTAGCGTGCCGCTTCTCTTTTCGAACAGCAAAGCTGGTGCCTGGCGCAAACTGCTTCAGTCAGCACAAATCCCCCCAGAGATAGACAGAAGAAAGTGAGTGAGAGTGAGGAAGACGGAGCGCGAGATAGAAGGAGGGCGCTAGAAAGACAGGGAGAATGGAGGAATAGCCCCAATGCATGCCAAATGCCAACCATACTCACACAAACATATCCATTTCTAAATATACAAATGATTCCAGGTGGCGTGCCCAGCTGCAGAGTGTGAATACACACTGAGCTTACAGATGAGAGTACACAATTCCTGCTGACATCAAAGGCAATATGCTAATGGAATAAATCAACCCACAGATTGGATGAAGATCTGAGCCCTTACTCTACAGAGACATCTAAAAAAACTGATTAAACGGATGTTAACCACTCAATAATGCAATTAGAATGGATGCAATGTGTTTGTGACCAATGCTGTAACACAGCAACAGGCTCATTCCCCCATTTCCACCCCCACAAACAGAAAATATGATACGTAGTGATTAAAGCAGACGTAGATCTCTACAGAGAACCCAGGGAAAAAGAAGAGACTGAACGAATGAGAGTGCGAGAGAGCAGCAAAATCTGCTTTCAGGTTTTTAATAAAAACGTGGGGAAAATGTGCTGAGGGCTTTCATTCCCTCCTAATTCTGTTTTCTTCCATTGCTGATTACTTGCACATTACACAACTTGCCTGCCCTTTGAGGAAAGACTCAGCTATTTATTAATGGTGTGTGGGTATTTACAGAGTCGGACCGCTGGAGGACCTGAGCTATGTGGTGTTAAAGTAAAGGGAGCAGGAGACCCCCCCCAAACGCTTATCTGAAACCACCACCTGCCATTGTGATTCTTTACAGCTTCTCATTAAAATTGTCCACCGAACTAGCAGGCTGATTTCATTACTGCAGCTCCAACTTCACTCCTCCATCTCCTTGATCTCCCCTTCCTCCCCCCGCTCTGATCACTCTGATCACTCAGTCTAACCCCCTGCACCTTCCCCCATCAGCCAGTTTAAATATTCAACTCCCCACATGTATGTTATCCCAGTCATATGACGTGCGCGTTTTGGAGCTAAAGACTGCTGCAGTAGCAGCACACACACACACACACACACACACACACACGCACGCACACACGTCCTCAACCTCCTCCTTCATGTTCTCGCTCCTTGTCTCTGTTGTTTCTTTGGTGCTGATTAGAATGCATGTCACTGCTGTTTTGCAGGTGTGTGAGCGGTAACAGCGTGTCTTTGATATTAGTGGATTAGTTATGACCCTGAATGTCTTCTGAAGGTGAAAACCTTGACGGTGCTTTCTGGAATAACTGAGTCAACTTGGCATTCAGAGGAAACTTACCGGTCGAATGTTATACGCCAAGAGGACAAACATCTTGTCTGCAGACACTTGGAATTTAGTAGTGGTCAGGTCCTATAGAAAAAAGAAAAGAAAAATTACACGCATCCTCAAGAAAGTGCGTTTAGGTATAGCACTTGTCACATGTCTTCTGTCTATAGCACTTGTCACATGTCTTCATATTCCTTCATAATTTAAAATTTTACATCAGCACTTAGGCCTCCTGGCATAACACAAAGTTGGCTGAACCTTGAGAAACATCTTAAGTCTGTTCTAATAGTTAATATATATAAATAATAGTTATTTTCAATTAAGAAACAAACTACACTCCTACTTATCTTTCCACCATTTAGTGTCATCACTTCTTGACTACGGTAGTGTACAAATTCTGCTGCATGTTTACAAACTAAAACTTTGCAGCTTTCTCATATCACCCCGACGCTGGCTTTGCAACAATGGCTTCCTCTTAAATTTAGGTCTGAATTCAAAATCCTTCTAATTACAATAGGGCGTTACACAATTTGGCTAATGGCTTAACCATATACTGTATCAGTGAGCTGATCCCATATAGGTCTACGCGGCCTCTCAGGCTCCTGGTTCTGCTCAAAGTCTCCCTCTGGCTTCACATCAGCAATAGGTGTGACAATATTAGCGTCACGTTTTCCATTGCCGTCTGTCCCAAAACATAATAAAACACAGTGGAAAACAAAATTCTTCACAAGTTCAGGTTAATGAAAGCTCCAGGTTACGCTTTAGTGTTTTGGAGATATTTTGCTGATTTAAATACAGCTCTGTGTCATAGTAGTGTGGGCAGTGTGTGCAGATGATCAGTGTTTGGCTTCCCTCTATGGCGCCATTCTCAGCAGACCTGCATTGCTCCGCTCCTCAGTGCACTGGCGTCACGAAGGGAAGCCATATATTGCTCATTTACACACACTGCCCACACAAAGATGACACAGAGCTGGTTTAAAATCTGCTGGTTTTGAAAAGAGCTCCCTAAAAAACGTTTTACTCACTTATTATGAACTCTAATGTCAAAGATTGATACTATATGTAGCTACAATTTAAAATTTTCTCAGCCATTCATTTATTTAGGGAAACCCCATGTGCGACTTGGTATTCATACAGGAATGTATATCTTTTTTTCTGGAATTGGCAACAGCAGCAGAGATAACAAAGCATATCACAACCCAGAGGAGAGACTTAACCTGACAACACAACCCTACTTTAAGCTCCTCAGTGATGACCCATATAAGGCTGTCAGTGTGGCGCACCGAGGCGGTGCTCAAAATGATGCCCTTACTTGGAAATTCTCTTTGAAGGCACATGTTGAGGGCTGACAGAGCAGCCAGATTTGGGGGGAAATGAGCTGATACTGTCACTCTGCCAAATCTTTTTTGGTCTCAAGTGTGGAATGTGGAACAGCTTCTCTCTCTCTCAATCCAGAAGCTGTATTGGCCAGTCAATTTGTCCAGCTGTCTGTGGATATGAGCCAATCAATACTAAAATCTGTCGCTGTAACTCACCAGGGAGCTGTTGTCCACCAGAGTCGAGGTGAGGTTGCTGTTGAGGCTGAAGGACAGGACATGTCCTTCTCTGGTGCGGAGAGCCACTTCGTTTTCTGACAGGGTTAAGACAGTTAAGGGACAAGGGTCCTGTATTATTAAAGTGAACTTAAATCCACAGAGACAGAGACTGCTGCTCGGTCTCCAACCCAGTGGCTCACTTTCAGGTGTGATCATTAAAGTGTTTTTTAACTGACATGAGCAGTAAGAACAGAACAGTGAGCCTTACCGTTCAACCATGCCACACAGGGGTCATGAACTTTGAACTCTTCACTCTCCAGATCCTCCATAGTGAGATGGGAACGGAGTAACAATTTAGATGCATCTTCAGAGGCAAAGAGACAAGAGTTAATTAGTTCCTCAAAAGGTATGTCATGTTTACAGTAACGCCAAGTCTGAGCATGTTGGAGCCTGGCCTATATTTCTGCTTTGGATGCATTCTTTTGCATTTTAATGTCCCTTTTAATATCTTTACCAATGCCTTCCTTTAAAGCAAAAATTCGACATTTTGGGAAATGCACGTATTCACTTTCTGGCAGAGAGTTAGATAACCTTCTCATACTGATTTTGTATACATTAAATATAAGGCTATATAGCCAGCAGCCGGTCATCTTAGCTTAGCATAAATACTGGAAGCAGAGGGAAGGGAAACAGCTAGCCTTGCTCTGTGCAAAGATAACAAAATCTGCCTTTTAGCACCACAAAAGCTCACTAATTAACACATTATATCTTGTTTGATTAATCATGAGGGATTATATTCCCCCATAAAATGATGAATTGTCATTTTTACACTTTGATTTTTGTACGAACAAAACAAACAAGATATAACATGTTCATTTGAAAGCGTAAGATGTAAAGATGTAACTAACCGGCTGCTGGCTATAGCTTCATATATACTCTATGAGGTAAAAGTAGTATCGATCTTATCATCTAACTCAGGGTTTTTCCTGCAAAGAGAATTCTTTGGCGCTCCCCAAAGAGGTTTCTTCCACCAGTCAAATCCTCTTATCCACAGCTGCTAAATTTTATAATTTTATAATTATAAAAGCAAGCAGCTGAATTGTTTTGACTGGACCCTGAACGCCCCGCCGTGAAGCTAGCAGGGATCTCAGTTTTACCGTACTTTTTTCCCCTTCACATAAATAAAGACATTTCACTATAAATTGGTGCATAAAATATATCAGAATGCAGGAAATGAAGTGTTTGATGCTTGCTCAAAAAGACTCCACACCTAATGTGCCCCCCCCAAAGGCCCATTCTGAGCCAGGAAAAAGCATGCACCAGAAAGTAATTTTCCCTAAATATGAAACTATCCACAATTCCCCACATTACAACTCTTCTCTGCTTTGCTGCTTTTACTCCTCCAGACAGCTCTTACTTACCAGGCGTGAGGAGGATGACAGAGAGGATGACCAGAGACATAACAGCCAGGATCACCACCATGGCAATTCCTATACCCTTCCAGTTCCGCGGGGGACCATCTGTACTGCCCAGGTCCTGATATGAAAAGAACACACAAACACAGTGATAAATGCGAGCACAGCAGAGGAGGAGGACATTAGTGCTGCTTCATTTCCACGCTCCCACAGAAATCTCTCCCCGACAGGCGCATCAGTACAGTGAGCCTCAGGGGGGACTGAGACCAGTCTTCAGCATCACAGAGACCTCGCTGAATTACTCTCATTTTCCATATGAGAACTGCATGAAATCTTTGCATATATGAAAAATCAGACTTTAATTACAGCAGCAATTTTCCCATAATTTGTCTTTATCATTGCCTCATTTCACCTGTTAAAAGACTGATGGACCTGATGATTGCAGAGGGGGATGGGTGAAGACGTTACAATGAAATGTGTGGTGCCTGAAATTACACAGTGCTTTTTGTAGAAAAAGTTGTCACCTATTTCATCTGCTTTGGTGGATCAGGACTTATTCAACAGCACTGAATGAAGTTGTTAACGAGGTAATGAAAATAAGGAGAAGTAGATGGGACTGTATGACTATACAATACATTATAAACAAAGCTTCAGTTACCAAGAGAGCAAAACTTCAAGTTATTTCAAGTCTTTGTATATCCTCTGTATGCGATCAGGGGGAACTGATGGAAAGAGCCGGCATCAGTATCACTTACAATTCAACACAATTGCATGCTGTTCCCAAGCTGCACTCCACTCCCTCATAATGAGTGGCTGGCACTGCTGGAGCCACGTGGCCGCTGGAGTGTGAGAGTTCAATCACGGAGCAGCTATAAAATTCAGCCTTCCTTATGGCTTGAACCCTTATAGCCTCGTCTGTCCCGATCACCTTCTTCCATACCTTAGGGAGGCGGGTGGCGGAAGGAGGACATCAATGCTCACTGGACAACAGATTGCTGCTCCTCCGCGCTCCCTGGGTGACACCAGCTGTCCCTGAATCTGCATTGGCCACACCACACCTAACACTTCCTCTCCACAGACATAGCCTACACTTCTTTGCCTTCCTTGACCATCTAATTTAAAAGGTGCTGCACATAGTGTATTATTAAAGTGCTAAAAACTGAGAATGCACTTACATAACTGGAGTCAAAATGTCTTCAAAACACATTTCAGATAAGTGAAGCATGGTGAATTGTGCAGGAACTGAAGAGTAAAAGGTCAATGCAGTTGAACTGGAAGCAGAGAAGTTTCTCCGTTTTCTTAAAAGCCTCTGTGTACCATTTATATAAGATTAAAAGTCCTCCGTACACTTTTTAAAAGAATTTGTCTCAGATGTTTTCACCTCTTGTTGTAAAGATGCAGGTTTACGTTATACCCAAGATGAATGGAAGACACATAAGGTCTGCTCTATCTGCCAAGGTCTCATCTTTAATAGATCTCCTTGACTGCAGTATAATAGCCAGTTCAAATTAAAACCACCAAAAGTTGAACCTGCAGGGACAACTTTAAGTGAACTCTCAGTGCAGGCGAGAGAGCGCTGTGATTGATGTCTAAGGCTGTGTATCTACTGGCCTTTCTAACACTCTGTTTTGTCTCATTCCCCTGCGCTCTCGGCACACAATCTCTCAGTGAACCACCGTTATCCTTCCATCAGATAAAGAAACCTACAGCAATCTGAAGGCTTTTGGGAGTAT
This sequence comes from Sander lucioperca, assembly GCF_008315115.2. NCBI lineage: Eukaryota > Metazoa > Chordata > Actinopteri > Perciformes > Percidae > Sander > Sander lucioperca. The sequence continues at coordinate 32,527,768 of NC_050184.1, forward strand.
ACACTCAATACCCAATCGTTGTGCATCGTCAGCACTTTTGGTTTGACTTAACTGTTTTGAAATTTGAAAAAGAATTAAGAAGAACTGAATCTCTCTCAACAAAACAAATATATGTTGCATACAATTGCAATCCATGAAAAGCAATGGTTAAGTCTCATGGTTACAACAGCACCAGCAACTGGTCGCTGATTACAATGCACGAGGGAATCTAATGCAGCACAAACTGCAGGCACAGGTGAACAGATGAAGAGCTGGGCTGTGTGACGGACGGGCCGGGCTTATGTCAGTTAGCAGCACCCTGATGGACAATCACATATGTCTCAGGTTTTCTGCTGAGCCAGATGTAAAAAAATGTATTACATTTCTAAGTGAGCTATCTATTTTATTCAGACTGTGAGATCCCACAGGAGTGCTTCTAGATGCATCTAGGTGTCAGTCAAACCCCAAAGGGTGCGAGACTGCAAACCAAAGGTTGTTATGTGTACGGATAACTCTCCTGAAGGAATCCCCTTGAGAGGATGTTTTTGGTAAACCATGCAGAACTGTATTAGAGAAGAGAGAGCTCTTCTGTTTGCCAGTGGAGCAAAGGGATGTCACTCAACCAAATGAGAGAATCGATAAGGTGTACAGTTGTACAAGATCCAGAGGGAAACAATTAAAGAGAAGATATAAAAGAGATTTTTAGGAAGATGCCTTCTTGAGCACTGTTTTTTTGTGCAAAGTATACTGACACCTCCAGGTCGAAGACCTATTCTGTCCTTTCTATCATTTCAACTTAAGAATCACACTTATCGAACAGGAAGCGTTTAATAAACGGCACACAGACAGATCCCAGATAACTGGATCTTTTTTCTCAAAGCACTGCACACAGAATCCAACAATTCCAACTGTATTGATTGAATTTGCACACTAAAAAAGCAAGCCACACTTAAATACAATTACTCAATATTCACAGCGTGCAACACAACTAGGTTGTGCAGAATCCAGGCGGTGGGGAGAATTCCTAAATTAGGCTCTGGAGACCTCCTTAACTCCATCCTCTGTGTCTTTGAGGCATGGAGAATCCCCCAATAAATCACATGCAGAGGAATGAGGGAACCAGTGCAGGCTGTTTGCTTCTGTATTTGCATATCTCTAAAGCCCCCTTTAACATCGGGCAATGATGTTTATTATTTACATGACATTGGCAGACGCATCAATAAAATAACCACCACCATAAAAAAGGGGGAGATGTATTGGCAGACACATACAGCCCTAGGTATAACATATGCTCCTTATTTTAATGATATGCTGTAATTGCTCACATGGGACAGCTGTAGATGAGCAAGTAAGACACTTATGCATTACCTTGTCAATGTCTCCCATTGCCTCATTTAAAATGAAGGTCATTATTAAAGCAGGCTGTAACTTTAGTGTGGTTGGAAGAAATGTAACCAATGTGCTGTAGTAGTGAGATATACTTCATGTCTGGGCTATCTTTCATCACATCCAGAGTCATTTATGTGCACCTACTCACTGCGCCACTGTTTCTCCCTTTGTGTTTATTTAAAAAAAAAAAAAAAAAAACAGTAGATAATGTAGACAACATATGGGACTAACTGGGCAGATTTTTTTGCCCTAAAGGCAATGCAGCACAAGCTTTTGCGAAATGAAAGACCTGCCGCTTTAGCCTCTAGTGCTGCATGGCTGCCCTACTGTCTTATTCTTTTCATGCTCCCCATCACGCATAAGAAAATGACTGAACAAAAGGCTTCGCTATGAGGGTGCTTTTCCTCAGCATATCCAGTTACTCACAGTGACCGAGTTGCTGCCTTTAGGAAAGAAGCAGCATCAGTGAAATACATGTGGGAGAGCTGCGGGTGGGTGACATGATGTAGTGTTACAGTGATATATGACAAAGTGAATGTGATTTTTCACTAGGATGAGACTGTACAGACATACTCTATCAGCAAATAATATGCCTATAGTATGCTCAATACACTATGAGAATTCACTGTGTCATATTGTCGCATCATCAGTGTTGAACGTTAAAACAATATCGCCTAATTGAAAACTAATTAAATCACTGTTATTTTCTTCCTTATTGCTGGGGATTAACTGAACCAAAACCAAAGCATTACATTTTTTTCTTTGCACCGAATTGTGCTGTAAATCTCTTATTTGACAGAGAGTGGTGTCACAAGTCAATTAACGTTGACTCTGCAATGCTCTTTGCTCCTACTGTATCATCATGGCACGTCTAATATTATGGCATGCAAACATATGACACAAATGGCAACCCACATTATTCCCTAAATCCTTCAATCTTCTAACCAACAGAGACTGACATGACAAGCTGTAACCCAGGTTTGCCTCATTAACTGCTTTACAGTACACATTGACTGTGGCATGAAATGTTGCGACATTTGCAGATAATGGATTGTCTATAAGCCTCCCCCCCCCCAAACCCCTCGCAGCTTTGTGTGGCGCTCTCAAGGAGACAATAATGCTGCAGGATTATTACACAGACGCTTCAAAAAGATTTTATCACAACAACATGTGAGTAAGAATAAACTAAAGGTTTAGTGTGTCACTTCATGTCAAACATCTCTGTGCTCTACTACATCTGGCAAAAGGTTATATAACATTCTTACTTTTGCTGCGAGGAAAAATATATTGTTACAGTGGATTAATGATAAGGGCCCTTCTGTTAAGGGTTGGGTTAAGATCATATTGGAATTGATTCCTCTGGAATATTTAACTAATATTATACATCACAAAGCGGACCAGTTCTACAAAGTCTGGCAGTCCTATTTAAACTATCTTGGACCAGACTATTCTTTGATTATTATGCAAGGAATCTGATGAACCTAGGCTCTTGTGACCTGTGATGTAACTTCCTTTAATGTGGCCTGTTACCTGTGGCCTCCAATATATATTCTGTGGACATGAGCTGTATTTTGTTTTTCATTTGTTTGGATTGTCTATATCTTTGTATTGTGTCATTATTATTGTTCTTGTGTAAAATAAGAAAAACCAATACATATATTGAAAAAAACAAAACAAAAAAACATCACTATGCTCATATTGCATACCAATTAGACATTGTTTAACTGCTCCTCTAGTTTCTCAAACACTTTCTCCCCCAGGGCAGCTGTGTACTAATCATCTCATGATGACCTGTTTGATGAGATCTGTGAATTAGTTGATTTGGAAAGGATTTCAATTGTTTCACAGCACTGTAGAGAACAACGACTGCAAAGAAAGAAGCACTTAATATTACATAGATATGCATATACAGTATACATCATGTAAATCCAATTGAAATCAAAGTGTGATTTTTCATCTAATGCAAGCATTTATCACCATATTACATTAAACCATTGATGAGTAGACTAAGTTGCACAAGTTGCGTCTGAAATATAAACATAGGTGAACTGTCTATCAAATAAACAGGGGAATGTCACATTGGAGCGGACGTGCATGTTACACATGAATGGGAGAGCTGAGTTAACTAACATTTACATTGATGATATTTCACTAAATGCATTATGCTAATGAGTATTAATAGTGTGACCAAAAACAGAGGATGTTGGTTCATAGTATTTGTGCATTGACACCTACACAGCAGAGGGATAATCAATCATACAGTGAAGGCATATAGATTTGAGCCTCTTTATCACTGGGCACGTCCAGGCAGGAGGGGACATTTGTCTGCTGGGACAAATTCTTATATCTGAAAATTAGACTTCAAAAAATGAGCATTGTTATTGATGCAGATATTAAGCTATAAAAGTCTGCATGGGACAGAAGGACAATAAGAGTGGACGTCGAGTTGCCACAGCAGCCTGCACCGCAGTGTAGCCTACTACAGAGTCCAGGCTGTCCAGGAGATGAATATTGACGGAAAAGTCTGAATGGTCAAAACGGCTAAAAGACTATGCCTAATCGATAATCGTTTTATTGTGGGCATACATGAGGAATTCCCCACTGCACATCAAAGACATAGATTACACACACTCTCTCACACTGCCCTGAATCTAAAAAAAAAAAAAAAAAAAAAAAAACTAAGTAGGCAGGGATAGAACAATACAAAATTTAAAAAAGCACACATACCAGCTCCGTGGTCATGTTTTGTTGAGTTGTGGCAATCATTGTAATCCGCAACAAGCTCTGCTGCCTCTGTAGCTTCAAAACCCGCCGAGCTGCTGCACTGTTGTCTTGCGGAGCTTTTTCTGCATGCTCTGCTTCTTGCAAGTTTGTCCTCACTGGGCTCTCTCTCTCTCTCTCTCTCTCTCTCTCTCTCTCTCTCTCTCTCTCTCTCTCTCTCTCTCTCTCTCTCTCTCTCTCTCTCTCTGCATTCTGCTCTCTACCTGGTACCAGCCTGGTAGCCTATAACTTATAAATTCAGTAATTATAGTAAATTATAAATAAACAGAATATTTAGTATTTAGTAGTAGTAATGTTATCCTAGTAGGCCTATGTATATTTTGGTGCTGGTTGGATACTGATGTAGGCTACAGTAGATTAAATCCATTAATATACTAATTATAAACCCATCATAGTGTGTTAACAATACAATAATATAGCCTACTTCAGCATCATTATGAATGCTTTAGTGCCTTAATTTCTAAAGAACCTCCAGGTCACACCTTATGCACATGTCTAATTATAAGTGTAATGACCCCAGTAATCCTCTTTTGAACAATTGATTTCAAAGTTTGAACATAATATACAGTATATTATCCCACAGAAGAACACAGTGGTGTGAAATTATGGAATACATTGTTCAAAAGAGGATACCTGGGTCAATGTCTTGACTCTTGGTCAAATCAAAAACACTTTGTAAAGTCATTAGCCGAGGGATGGATTGACCAAATATCCTAGGCCTGTGTGGTGTTAAACAAAGGTTTTCGATGCTTCTTCAGTGCTACAGATGTAGGGCATTACCTCCCAGCCACAGCATACCAACATGTCAACAAAACTCCATGTAGTGGCCTACAGGCTCTCCATAGTCGTTATTTTTCCACTTACATATTTCAAGAAACCGTTTCTTCGCCACTTAGTATGGAATCTATTTTGAAAGTTGTGACCGGAAGTCAAACGTTTTTCTTTTCATTGATTCCTGCTTTTTGATTCTCTACTAGTTTGTTTCTTTGATTGTTAGCTAATTGAAAACATTATATTTTAAACTGGCATTTAACATTATTTTAGTTTGTGCCTTTTTGTGGTTCTGTTGCGAGCTATTTGTTATGTGTCTATGGTTGCGAGGAGCGACCGTTACGGTGGATTTATTTTGAAAAATGCGCACTCGGAAGTCTGCCTTGACGTCAGCGCAGTGGTCTTTTCTCATTGGCTAGCGGCGAAATTTGAAATGAAACGCGCTCATTGTACCTTCAGCTGCGGAAGAATGTGGATAAAGAAACAACAAGGTGGTCGCTAAAAAAAAGAAAAAGGCAAAAAGCAGTGCGTTCACTGCGTTGAACACTACCAAAAGGGTTTTGCTGTCCAACACTTCTCCAGTACTGAAACGGTAGGTAACTGTTGCTAGCTAATATTTGCTAACATAGGAGATATAGCTAGCTAGCTAAATAAAAGTTAACGCTAGCAGCTAGCTAACGTTAAAGTAAACACAGTGCTCTGCAAATGAAAGCAGATAAACGCTTTGGCAAATGAGGAATAACGTTAGAGAGCCTGTGGGTAACGTTAACGTTACAGCGGGGCTAAGGTTTATTGATATTTTGTTGCATTGTTTTCGTCGCCATTCAGTTTGATGATAATTCCTATTTCCTCACATTTGCCACATGTCTTAATTTAGCTAAGTTACATTGAAAAGCAGCCATACACCAACCTATATCGAACTATAACCTTTTGTTATCCTATGAATTAAATGTACTTAGCTAATACATCTCTTTTAATGGTCTTCAGTTGCAGCCCATCATGCAGAGTGCTGTGCTAACCCTCCAGAGCTTATATGAAAAGCTTAGGACGCAAGCTGACCTTCTCAGCGAGAACATTGAACCCAGTGAGTAGTTTATGGTTCTTGGCTTTATCTTTACTATCTAACGTTATCATTTGAGACGTATGCCTTAGGTTAACATACAGATCCATGCCACATTACTATGTGCATCCTCTTTCCCAGACTTCATCCAGCTAGCACAAAACTTTGATGACTGCCGTCGCAAATGGCTGAGGGCAGAGCAGGATCTGGGCTCTTGCAAAGAGGTGCTCACCAAAGCAGAGACAGAGAGGGCAGCCTTGGAGGTCAAACTGAAACATGCTCGCAACCAAGTAGATGTGGAGATCCGGCGTAGACAGAAGGCTGAGTCTGACTGTGAGAAGTTGGTATGTTGGATGCAGACCCTTGTTTATTGATATACAGTATATTGATTTTTAATCCACTCTGGGGTGGGTGTGGCTGTTGCTCATAGGTAGAGTGGCCCCCCCTCAACCACAAGATGTATGTATAGCTGTCCACTTAGGATGGGTTAAATGCAGTAATTGAATTTCACTACATTGTGCTGTGTGTATGTGAGGAATAAGAATACAAATAAAAAGTTTCTGTTAATTTACTTGGTTCAAGGAGTGTCATTTGTGCTCTGCTTGCATTTCTATAATACAGGACCGTCAAATTCAGTTGATCCGGGACCTCCTGACCAGTGAGGGATCCTCCAACAGCATCCAGCTGAGTGCAGAGCAGCGCTCAGCTCTAGCCTTCCTGAACACAAACTGCCAGGCTGCAGCCAACCACAATACCAGCCGAAGGTAATAAACTGTTACCTGTTTCTTGAGACCTCTGGTAAAACGTGGAGTACAGTGTTCCTGGTGATTTACCCTGTGGGGGGGGTTTCCATTTGCATGTGGGAACATCTGCCATTTGAGACTCGGTCGGATGCTATGCAGAATTGTATTCATAAGCTAACTTGAAACTGGGGAGCTAATTTCCCCCCATCTATTCCCATCTGCTATCTTCCATCTATTTACCACATGAATGCACCATTCCGCAACACTTTCAAACCACTCTGAACTTTGAAATACATTCCCATTTAGATTTTTTTTTTTTTTAAAGCTGAAATGGCAAATGTAAACAAACTCTGTATGTGGGAAATTCTGCTGGCTGGCTTGACTCATATATTTTGTGTTCCTCCTGATAGACTAATGACGATAGATGAGTCAGCCTCCATCTTGTCAGATATCAGCTACGACAAAACGGATGACTCTCTTGTAAGCACTTCCCCATTTCAGTATCATCTAATAAACATCATATGCTATACAGTAAAAAAAAAATGATCTGCTTTAATTTTGCAATCTGATTCTGATGTGCTTGATCTGTGACAGGATTGGGACTCCTCCAATGTGAGGACAGTGCGACTCAAAAAAAGAGAAAAGAGGGTATGTTAAGTACATGTGCCCCTTTGAACATGTGTGTTTGGAAGACTGGCTTAATGTTTACCGGAGGTACAGATGTCATGTCTGCTGTCTTGATTTCAGCGCTCCTCAAGAAATCATATCGATGGTCCTCCTCTTGCCTCCAAACGGTCTCGGTCAACAGGCAGAACTTCAGAGAGGGTGCGTTTTTTTGCTTTTTCATTACTGAAATATGTGGTGTATTACACATAACTACACTTGCTCCAAATATAAAGAATTGAAATATGGCATCCAAAAGCAGATGTTTTGTTGCAAGCCTGTAACCAGCTCTTAGAACATACAGTTGGGCTCTGACATAATTTGGTTGTATGTGGTTATTGTGACCATTTATTAATTTTTTTATTAATTTGTGACAGGGAAGTGAGACCCTTGTGACAAAGACCACAGTGACGGTCCCTGCGAATGGAGGACCTGTTGAGGCTGTTTCAACCATCGAGTCTGTTCCTTACTGGACTCGCAGCAGGAGAAAGACTGGTAAGGTTTTTCTTGTTTTGCAATATGTAACCTTTGGGCTGTACTGGGCCCCGTTCTACATATGTTGTTTAACTAATCCAGGCTAGTGTTATGTCAGCCAGTTTAATTAAGCGTGTGAATTCTCTCCTCTCTTGTGAACTTATTATTTAAACTCAAGTTACTAAGTAAACTCATTTAGGGCCAAGTGATTAGTTTATTTCAGCCTGTTGGGGACATTTGTATTGTACTTTTTTGTTGTTGAATTCCAATTTTAAAATGTTGTCCTCACACTGCCTGAAATTATTATTTATAATTAAAAACATGAAACAATTTTAAGCCATTTTAAATTAACTGACAAATCTAGGCTAATATCATCATTCACCAAACCAATCTACTGAAACTCTGTTTTTAAGATACAAACAGGGCCCTGTTGTGATGCCGCCAACATAAAACCAAAACATAATTTAATTAATAGGCAGTACTCATCTGCCTATTATTTGTAATGTTCTTATTCTGTTTATGGATGTCTTGAGTCTGAATATGCAGTGATCAGAATCAGTGATTCAACATTATCGTCTTATAACCTCAGTGGTCATGGCATGTAACACGTTGGTATTTATTTATCTCCTGTTCAGCTGCCATGGAGTGGGACTCTGAATCTGTCAAGTCTGATGATGTCTTCAAGCAGCCTGGCAACCCTGAGGCAGAGCGAAAAGCGGCACCTAGCACTCCGCAGAGCCACGGGGGTGTCCGTCTTCACGAGTTTGTCTCCAAAACTGTACGAATGCCATTTAACCTGACTAGAAAAGCATATGCTAGCACTTTTTAGATTAAGGCAAATTACTATTTTTGCCATCAGGCCAATGAACTAGATCAAACTCAAAGTTCATTTATTTGTTATCATCTACTCCTTGTAGAATTTGGCGTCCGTAAAGAAACTTAGCTGTTGACCCACAATCTTTACCGGCCTCCAAAATCATGTCAAATGTCTTTTATAGGTCATTAAGCCTGAATCGTGCGTACCCTGTGGGAAAAGGATCAAGTTTGGCAAGATTTCACTGAAGTGCCGTGACTGCAGGGTGGTCTCGCACCCCGAGTGTCGCGAGCGTTGCCCTCTGCCATGCATCCCCAACATGGGTGCCACACCGGTCAAAATCGGAGAGGTGTGTGAGAACATATTCATACTGTTTTTTGTCTTTATGATGTGCAGGTAAATGCAGACGTGTATTGCCACTCTGAAACGTTATCACAGTGCTGACGGTTTACCCCATTTCTCGAATGTCTCCAGGGTGTGCTCGCAGACTACGTCCATAACACATCCCCCATGATTCCTCCTCTCGTAGTCCACTGTATCAGTGAGATCGAGCAAAGGGGCCTGCATGAGGTGAGTGGTGTTTATCTGTCCTTAAAACACGTGGAAATGTGTGAGATAGTAAAGCCTCACATCCCATTAATTATCTCCGATGTCTTTCCCTTAAGCTGCGACAGAAAGCTGTAACTAAGATTTGACTATCTGTTCCTGAGAGATTCTATTTGTAATTTGGCTGTGGCTGTTTGTCTCTTGATTGCTTTATGACTTTGCTGCTGTCTCTTCTTTCTGTTGAATGTTTTGCTCACTTTCTCAAGATTGATACCAATCTCATCTCTGTGTGCTAAGTTCAAAGCTAGAGCCAGGAGACTTTCATCTTGGTTTAATTAACTTAGCTTAGCATTAAGACTGGAAGCAGGGGGAACATGCTAGCTGGCTCTGTCCAAAATTATGCCTACCAGCACCTCTAAAGCTCAATAATTAACGTATCTAATTTGTTTGATTTGTACACAAATAAAAATGTAAAACAAAAAAACAAGTTGGTGTTTTTATGGGTGAGTTGCGTGCTGGAACTATTTTTTTAGGCGACCAGTGGCCCGGGCACAGTGACTGAACAAAACGGTAAATAATGAAGAATTGTATTTCCTCCTCTCAGGCGGGACTGTACCGTCTGTCCGGTGCTGATCGCACAGTGAAGGACCTGAAGGAAAAGTTTCTCCGCAGCAAAACGGTTCCCGTGCTCAGCAAGGTGGACGATATCCATGCCATAACTGGTCTCCTCAAGGACTTCCTGAGGAACCTCAAGGAGCCTCTTCTCACCTTCCGCCTCAACCGTACATTCATGGAGGCAGCCGGTATGTGTGTGTGTATGCGTGTGTGAGACTGGCGTTAGAAGAGATTGCTAATGTTGTTGGTAGCTGTTTCTGCTGTGGCGGGGCTCCATAGGAAAAAATTAATGGCACACATTAAATAAAAACAAAGAATTTGAAATAACTAACTTTGTGTAACTTCTTAACGGATGGCAAAAGTGTACCCAACAGACACATTAAATGCAGGTTTAATAAGCGCTTCTACTTTGTTTTTGCAATTTGTTTTCAGCAGTTACGGAAACCTCAGGCGGGAAGTTGCCTGGAACAAACAAAAGAGATTGATCTTTCAGCTTGTTAGCCTTTTTTGTTGTTGTTGTTGTTGTTACATTTGCCTTCAAGTTGTTAATAAATCCACACAACCTCCCACTTCTTGGTCTCTGCTGACAGAATAGTTTTCTTTGTTCCCCCTCAGAGGTGTCAGACGACGACAACAGCATAGCTCTGATGTACCAAACCATCAGTGACCTGCCACAGGCCAACAGAGACACGCTGGCTTTCTTGGTCCTCCACCTTCAGAGGTTAGCAGCTACTCTCCTCTAAATAAAATACCAATGTTACAGCTATGCATATCCCAGTGCAGCTGATTAAGATGCATTCACTCTGCTTTGATGCCTTGCAAATACCTGCTACAAACGGAGTTTTGGGATTGGCTGATGTCTCTCTGTAACTGACCTTTTTTTATTTTGCTGTATCCTCCTAACTTTAAGTGGGTTGAATTGCTGGAGGGAAAGATGTGCTAAGAATTTAATAAAACCCTCGATCTTGTCTGATTTTTTTTTTTTTTTTTTTTTTTTTTAGAAAGGGCAATTCTGTTCATTTAACCTAAAATACACTTTAAATGGTGTATATTCTATTTCATAAACACCAAAGAGACATAATTAAATCTTAATAAAATCTTTCAGAGTTGCTGACAGTTCGGACACAAGGATGGACATCAGTAACTTGGCTCGAGTGTTTGGGCCAACTATTTTGGGTCATGCCGTTCCCAACCCTGACCCGATGACAATCCTACAGGATACCAAACGTCAACCTAAGGTAGGCCTGAACGGTTCATCACGCCTATTGTGTAATATATTTTTTTAAGTGGTTTAGTTATAGAAATCCTTAGAAAACTTTGAAGTTAACAGCCATTAAGCAGCTACTTTGTTAGAAATAAAACAGAGGAACAACTGGTAGGGCTGGGCGATATGGAGAAAATCAAATATCCCAATATTTTTGACCAAATACCTCTATCGATACCGCAACGATATTGTAGTGTTGACTATTGGTGCTTTCACAAAATATTTACACAGCGAGATTTTAGATAAATAATCATCAGTAATGTAGATATAATGACTAAATGGGTAAAGGCAAATAATAGAACAGCTAGAACAGTCTGGTAAGTTCAGAAAATGACATCACTTTACTGTAATGCAGCCTTTAAAACCAGGAAAAGACAACACTTACGCCATATTACGATATCCAAAATCTAAGATGTTATCTAGTCTCATATCACGATATTGTTATAATATCGATATATTGCCCAGCTCTAGCAACTGGTGCATCTGTTTACAGTGAAGCCTGTCAAACTCGTGTTGTTTTGATGAAGAAGAAGGCGTATAACTGGCCTTTTTCCATCAGGTCAGGAGCATCAGCTGGTGAGCATGGTAAAAGGAGTTAGCCTGCAGCTCTTCATCTAACAGCTCACTGTGGCTGTGTTGTCTCTTTCCATTGCACCATGGCACATTTGTATAATTGATCCACTGTTAAAAAATGCAGAAAAGGACCATGTCTTGTTTGCTTGTAGACATTTTTTTTAATGTAGTTTATTGCAATGTGTAATGTATAATCCTCCAAAAAAATTGTTTACTTTAAATCTGTTGCACATTTTTATACTTTTTAAACATGTTAAAGTAACATAACTAAGAGACACAAAATGCAACCAAATTTAAAAGCAATACAAAACATAACACACAAAAAAAAGAGTGAGGTATGGGGTAGGAGAGGGGGTAATACCGGCTCGGCTCGGCTGCGGTACCCCGTCCGCTGTTTTCCATTGCAGATTTAGTACCGCCTCATGCGTGCGGCGAGCGTGGCTGGTCGTCATAGTAGGAAGATGCAGGAAACTGCCGTGACCTAACACGACAAACGCAGATTTAAAAATAAATAATTTATTTTTGTATACAGTTTCCGTGTTATTTTTGCCTACTTAATGAATCATGGCCGTCACACGCAATATAGAGATGCATGTCAGTCCATTTAGTCTTTCCTAGAAAAATAGTGTTGTTTGTGTTGTTTTTGATCGCTGTCAGCTTTAACCTTGGTCACAAATACATTGTGTCTCCTGTGACTGCTTCACAATACAATCCACCCTGTGTTTTGCCAGTTGAATGCTTTTAATGTGAACTAACTAACTCATGTAAGCAGTGAGGCGGATATTAATGACATAACATTATAACCAGTGACGCTGGAGTACACACATGCATCGTTTCCTGTGAGTCGGTTGTGTGCGTGAAGGCAATTTGAATGCAGTGCAAGAATGGCAGGCTCTGCCACTAAAAACTACTATATAGATAATTGCCGAATGTGAAGATAACACATAAAGTGCCAACCACAAATACCATCGTTTATTTCATGAAAAGCTTTTACTTTCTCTCAATCAGAATGTTTAGAGGCAAAACTCAAGTATCAAAGGATCGTTTTTACACATTTAAAACTATTTAATGTGATTGATCATCATTATCACACTAATTAGCAGAAACATGATTTTTAACCCAGCTTAATGAGAGTCTGACCTACCATAACATACAGATGCCACCAAAAAGCTTACTATATATTAATATTCAAAACATTATATATATCTCTTTCTTTCTTTTTTTTAAGTATCAGGGTTCATACGTTTTGAAAAAACCTGTAAAAGTTATGGAATTTGAAAAATGCTAATTCCAGGCCTGGAAAGGTTTTGGACACAAAAGACCCAGAAAGTTTTGGAAAAGTTTTTTTTTTTTTCAGGAATACATAGTCATGAAAAGGTCATGGAAAAGTATTGGTTAAAATGCGTATGAACCCTGTAGTATTTCCCATCGGTCTTGCCCAGGGCCTCTACAGAACCAGTTCAGCACTGTTGGAGGAGGATGAGGCAACACACTGAAACAACCCTGATCTTTTTGCGTTCTTGCTAATCTTTCCGTTCAGGTTGTGGAGCGTCTGTTGGCGCTGCCGCCAGATTACTGGGGCCAGTTTGTGATGTTAGAAAGCGAGCCGCCCAACTTGGACCACCTGATAATCGAGAACGCAAACTGCTATGCCACCCCCGAGAAAAGTAAGAGCTCACTAGACGTTGCTTTTCTGCAGTGCTTCGCACGAGTCTGGGCACAGTTTGTGGTTGTTTGCTGGCTGGTATTTCATTGTAATGTTTGTGCTGTTGCAGTGAGCATACTGGGGCCTCTGACTACTCCAGAGCACCAGCTCAATAAAACCCCCTCCTCCAGCTCCTTGTCTCAGCGCATGAAGTCCACTCTGACACCCAGGTAAACGCACAAGCACATTTCCCCTGCTGCCCGGTTTCAACAGTGTGTATAATCAATGTCATGATTAATAGCCTCCAGAATGAATGGTGTGTGCTGCTGATTCAAATGTTTTAGGAAAGCTATAAAGAACTTCAGATTTAGAGAAAAAAAGCTGACTCATTTGAACATCTTTCACAGAAGTTAATCTACTGTACAATATCTCATTATCCTTCACTGACTCTTGTTTTATTGGCTTTGACTCCTAATGCCATTTAATGCCATTATGTGTACTCCTTTTTGTTGCAGATTTGGGAGCAAGAGTAAATCAGCAGTCGGATTCTCTCGCCAAGGAAAATTCTTTGCATCTCCACTCCTTAAATAATCTAAAGCAGCTACACTAAACCCTTGATGGATACTGCAATAACAACCATTACTTTCTTTTACTGCATAACATGTACTGCTTTGATAATGGCTATAAATATCTCCATCTTAGCCTTTTTATAATCTTTTTAATATTTCACAATAGTAAGAGTTGTAATTTTAATGATTTTACGTGTTTGTATGAGGATACTTTTTTTTAAAAAACCGAATAGATTTTCCTATCTATGCACACACATCAGTGTCTTTAGAGCAGATGCATTTGCCAAATGTTTAACAAGACATTCTCATTTCACCTCTTAACACATGTAATGTACTGTATATTACTCCTTTTGAGAAATGTGCGCATAAGTGAAAATATGTACAGATTGATTGTGACCTACTTTTCAATATTTTCTCTCACCAGTTTTTCAACTCATGTGTCACTCAGAAGTTGAAGAACTGATTCTAAGGCATTTCATCCTAGTTTGTAATTGAATGTGTCACTGCTAGTAACATTATCTTTTACGTTTTTATTTTTTATTTTTATGTTTGTATTTCACTTCTATTAAGTTTTGATTGTTTTCATCCTCCAGCGAATTGTGCTGTAACTGTTTACAAGCTCAGATGCCGTTTCCTTTTCATACTGGAACTACAAACAGTAGTTGTAAGACCTCAAGGCAGATCTTCTATCATATGTAAGCTTGACTGGGTTATTGGTAATTGGCATTGATCTCTTTGGGGGGAAAAAAAGGGTGGGGGGCAAGATGTTATTATCTTCACTGCCATTGTGTTTGCACTGCCAGTGATCATCAGGAGCATTGTTCGCTGGTTTATGACACGTGCTTTAATCTCTACCAGTTCATTTTGCTCCTCCTTTGCAATGTTTATTGCTCTGTGTAATGTTTGTACAGTGGGAGCATGCTTAGGAGCAATCCCATACAAAAGGCAATTACTTTTGTAAGATTAGCCAGTTAAGTTGCCGTGGCATTATTTGATTACCTATTAGCACAAGTTTTGTACACAAGTAATTTCTCTAAAATTCATGTAACTTATAAAATACATTTCTAACCTTTACAAGAACCTCTCATGTGATTTCTGTTAAATGCTCTGTGTGGTTTCCTATCTTTATGAATCCAATAATGCCAGTTATATACATACTGCATGCAACACATACTAAAAGTAAACGGAAAAGGTATCGATTTGGAACGTAGCGATACTTTAAATTCACCTTTCATCCAAAAGGCTTCAGTTGAGTTGGAGAGTCCTAGGTATTAACAGATGTTAGTTCACACTTTGAGAGGGGTTAAGGTAACATGAGATTTGTCACAAGTCAAGGTTTCAATGGGTCTTAAAGTGCTTCGGAAGGGTTAGGACAGCACTGTAAAAGGTAGGGTTCTGCATATGTTTTGCCCAAGCACATTTGAAAACAAGAAGGAAGGGTTAATAGTTGTTCTGAATGGTCCACACTCGGAGGGAGAAACCATATTGTTTAAATACAGTGATAACCACGCACCACCTCGAAGGAGTTCATGTATTAAAATGTAAAGTGCTTGAAAGAAAACTACAAACCCTGGCTTCTGTCTCCCCTCCACACAGCTGGACAATCACTGAGGGAAGTGGGAGTGAATGTCTGTTTCGGAAAGTCACAAAAATAAGTGTCGGGACACCAGTTCTGATGAAGCATACAGGCAGCTTTAGTGGTGTCTCCAGTTGAGTGCCGGTTGTTGCAATTTGACAAAGATGGCCTCCTTCACTCTTTCAAACCACCATTCACACCTTGACTTGTAATTCTAAACAACTCCCATGATTGAGAATCTTAGACGTCTTTATTGTAGAGATGCTCAACCTGTGAATTTAGATACTAAAAAGGTAGCCACAATGCACTTATTTAGCTCTGAATCACGACACAAAGAGATCTTGCACAGAAAGCTATTATTTAAAGACTGTGATAAACTGGAATTTATTTGACAGAATAAGAGAAAATGTCAGACATTCTGAGTTTTGCTCAGGACACTGACAAATGTGTAAACATTCTTTGCGTGAGGCAAATGTTGGTACAGCAGTTGAGAAAATGTTCATCAATGTAACATCAAAATTTAGGCCATGGCCAGAGAACAGGAGTGTTCTTGATGTAGTCCTGGAAGCCTGGAACCGATCCCCACTTCTTCACGGCCTGCTTCTCCAGGATGGGGATACCGCTGACGTAACGCAGCAGGAACCAGACGAAGAGAGGCGACCCCACGCTCAGGTACTGTGGACCCTGCATCACTGATGAGGCTGAGAGCCAGAGACCCGACCACTGCAGGATCTCTCCAAAATAGTTTGGGTGTCTGCTGTAAGCCCATAGTCCACTCTGGATGAATTTCCCCTGGAGGAATACAAATAAATTGGACATTACATTTACACTCAGTGAATGATGCATTAAGGGTTGCACAGCATGACG
Organism: Sander lucioperca; assembly: GCF_008315115.2. Taxonomy (NCBI): domain Eukaryota; kingdom Metazoa; phylum Chordata; class Actinopteri; order Perciformes; family Percidae; genus Sander; species Sander lucioperca. Next base: position 32,544,097 of record NC_050184.1, read on the forward strand.
TCTGTTAACTTACAGCATTATCTGGGTCCCGCTTGAAAAGCCATTTCTGCTGGTCAGCAATAGCTTCAGTAGCGAAGCCCAGGCCCCATATAGTCCAGCCGAGGTAGTCCCTCGTTCCCAGAGGCACATCTCGCTTCTCGCTATTCAGCATGAGGGTGGGCAGGAGGGTCATAAATACCCACAGTGCTAAAAAAACAAAAAAACAGTAAAAAATGAATCATCTTCACCCAGCCTTGCATTAATACCAACATGAACTAAATTAATTTGGCTAACAGTAACCAACAGCTCCTACGTAGAATATATACATACTAAGAGCTAGAAACTAGACAGTGATTTATACAAGGCAACGCTCGCTTCAGTTGGGTGCCGAGTTGGTCAAGGACTGTGGCAATGAGAGGAAGGCATTTACATCACTTCCAAGTACCTTGAACAGTCCAATACACAAAGAAAGTCCCTGGGCTGTCTCTGACATTGTTGAACCTGCGATCACGACCGTCCTTCAAGATCCGCATGAAGAGGAATGTCCCCAGCCTGCGGAGAGAACATGGTTAACCTCCATTCACATTAACCAAAGGCATTATTCATTAACCTGACTTGAAGGTTTCACATTCATTAGTTCCTCCTCTGACCTGGCCAAGGACCCCGTGGTAACTTACACAAAACTCTGCCAGTTTGCAGCATTCCTCTGTTAGGGTTGTATTTAATTGTGCAGGGGGTGTCACTAGGTGTTTAACAATGGGAGGGGGGGGGTCAGGCGCAGGGTGGCTCACCTGGTAGAGCGCGCGCCCATGTACAGAGGGTTAGTCTTTGACGCAGCGGCCACGGGTTCGATGCATGTCATTCCCCCTCTCTCACCCCTTTCATGTCTAAGCTGTCGTGTCACAAATAAAGGCCTAAAATGCCCAAAAAAATGGGGGGTTGGGGGCGGTCAAAGCTGCCTTCCTTACCTGAGTCCCCATGCTGTCACCAAGCCAGTCTGCACCTTCTGGCGGACATGACTGGCTCCTCCCCAGATACGACTCAGATGGGCAAGTAGTATAAATGTGCCAGATCCTGGAAGAAGAAAAAAAAAAGAGAGAGACAAGCTGCAGACTCAGGGCAGTTGGGACATGGGCATGGCGGATCGCTCTACTCTAGTAAGGCGTGTTCAATAAATCTTTTACCCGGGATACTGCAGACAATTGGTTCCAAAGTTCAAGGGTAAAATATCCAGGAGCACAGCGCACGGGGGAGAACCAGAAGAGGACAAGTCAAAGGAAAGAGTCATAGCGATCCATTTGGGAAAATTATAAAGAAATCAGTCATTGGTGTCGACAGGTAAGATGCACTGCTCCACATGTAACACATGATTTTAGAAAGATCTGGATTCAAGCCTCACGGCACCGCTGACTTCATCATTGCTCGTGTACTTAACTTTTTAAGCTCAGAACTTGTCACCTTATTAAAACTCACAGTCTAATTAGATACTGGGGCTGCAATTTAAGATTATATTAATCGTTATTTTTTATTATTGATTAATTTGCTAAGTTGTTTGGTCTATAAGATTTCAAAATGGTGAAAAATGTTGATCACAATTTCCAGGGTGACGCCTTCCCACTGCTCGTGTTGTCCAACCAGCAGTCCAAAATCCAAAGATATTCAGTTTGTTATTATATGAGCAAAAAAAAGCTGAAAATCCTCACCACTGCTGGAACTGGATAATTTTAGCCAAATTTCTACAGGCATAAAAGATACTCAATAAAGCTATTTGCGAATACATTTTCTAATCAATTAATCAACTTATTGTTTTAGCTCTAGAGGACACCAATATATAAAAAAATGTAATCAGAACATATAGTAATTCTTATTTGATTATTATTGTGCTGTTCAGGCAGTTTGAACAGAATGAAATGTCTTACAAATGCAAAAGTGAGACCAGGTAGCAGTAATCCCTAGTGTCTCGCATGCCAGACTTATCTCCACAGCGCTGTGTCAGCGCTGGAGTATGGTCTGGCTACAACGCCTATCTATTCTGGGATAGGGGAAATAAACGCTCTGGCCTGTTTGCATTTCTTTAAACTAATCACAATCATCCTGGGCAGCGCTCGGGGAAAGCGAGAGGGGAAGAACAGGCTTTATCCCAGCAATGTGCATCTATTAAGACTACTAGTGGGGGGCGCCTGGGTAGCTCACCTGCTAGAGTGGCCGCCCATATACAGAGGCTTAGTCCTTGATGCGGCGGCTGTGGGTTTGATTCCGGCCTGCGGCCCTTTGCTGCATATCATTCCCCCTCTCTCTCTCTCTCTCTCCCCTTTCATGTCTAAGCTGTCCTGTCACAAATAAAGGCCTAAAATGCAAAAATAAATAAATAAATAATAAAAAACTACTAGTGGGGAGACAGGCTGTGTCCATTCCATTATTGGGCCCAACAAAAAAAGGGCCCCCCTTTTTAGTTAATGAAGAGGGCCCCAGGATCCCTCTGTACGCCCCTGCTGACACAGGGCCATTCAGCTGAGCTGACTGGGTCTGCATGCAGCTTCTCAAGATGAAGGAGGAGCTCTCTGGCTGTTTCACAACAAAGCTGCTTTAGATAACACAGGTTTTATAATGGTGACAGTTCAATACTTAAATGCAGAGCAAAAAACGCATTTTCAAATTACAAAATTGCATTACAACTCACACAGCTGAATTATGTTTTAGTAACCTACCTTTAGGCTCTTTTTTCACTTTTCTGTCGAATTGACTTTACACCAAATAAACTGTCCTGAATAAAGTCAGGTTGCAAAAGCAGTCAGCACATGGCCGCAAATCAACGTTTACATAGGCTATGGAAATGTTCGCCAGTTCCCCCCTCCATTACCTGCCAAATCATAAAACTTCTCGGTTCTGAAGGCTGCAGCCAGAGCCCAGCCGGCCCACTGGATGCCCAGGTCGGTGGCGGCACACCTGACCAGAGTGCTGCCCATGATCACGTCCTGCGGGTCGGCGAGCAGCGCAGCGATGTGACCATTTATCATAGGGCCACTCCTCCCACACCAACAGAAATATTGAAACACTCTGGGTAAAGTTCACCGCTGCCATTCTACTAGCCTACTGGGAGTGGCTTGGCCGCAGGGAACTCTGGGTAATGTGGTTTTCAGAGGAGGTTCTTAGTGTGGTTTTCCCATGGGTGTATTAACCTTACCATGGATGTATTAACCCTTGTGTTGTCTTCCCTCTGACCATGAACTTGTCCTTCGGGTCAAAATTCAAAATGACCTTTTTTGGGCGCTTTTCCCCACGTTTTGGTTGCTTTTTTTTTTTTTTTTTTTAAATGCTTTTGACACTTTCTTAAACGTTTTTGTCATTTTTTTCAACGCTTTTTTTTTTTTTTTTTTAAATTCATGGTCAATAAACCTAATTTAAATGACATTATACCACATTTTTTAGTCATCATCATTTATTTTAGTTAAAAAAGCAGAAAATAATTTTTTTGACTACTAGTTCAGATCAGAGGATGTTGAGTGGATCACAGGCTGGTTTATGTCAAAGTTTAGTCAGGATGCTGTATTAAAAACATGTCAACATTTTTTTCAAATGCTATGAAATTGAATAAAACAACCAAAATTCAATGGAAGTGATCATTCATTTTCATACAGCGTACATCCATGCATCCAAGTTATTTTTGGCCAATTTGGTTAAAAAGAAACCCATATTTCTGATTTTAAAAAAATTGAAAATGGGTCAAATTTGACCCGAGGACCAAACAAGGGTTAAAAGGGTTTTCCAAACTGAGGTGCAGGGAGCCTCCATGGGTGGCAGAGGTTTCGACTTTTTTTTTTCCTTACTATTTTACACTTATATTCAGTAGCCTAGTGAAGGAAGTATTGAGTAATCCCTTAATGCAGTAAAAATACTAAATAGCCTACCAAACTGTAAAAAAAATACTCCATTACAAATAAAAGTCCTGCATTTAAAATATGACTAAAATACAATCCAAATGTGGATTCTTTCTTCTCTGTTTTCCTTCATCATCAGGAATAAACACAGTCAAAACACAATATGGCAGAGAGTACGAGTCCAAAAGGCAACTCAGGTGACTTTGCTAAAAAAGTCCAGAGACAGCTAAGCAGAAGCAAGGAAAAGGTAATGGTCTGCAAGTTTTATTCCCCAATTAACAAAGAGGTTAGTAGTAGCTGTTACTTTGAGGTATATGCTTTTTCGGCAGGTTCTGCAAAGGCTGGGGAAGACAGTGGAGAGCAGAGATGACCAATTTGAACAGTGTCTCCAACAGTTTAATGACCAGCAGGTAATACAAATCCCTGCTTAGTGAGAAAATAAGAAGCACAGAGTTACTGTTTGTTTATTTGGACAGTAAAATAGATTTATATGTTTGAACAATTAGAAAACACAAGTCTTTCGGTTAAAAACTAATGCATTTCCGCTGCTGTCTCAACATGTTTTACTGTGTATGTGAACAATGGATGATTTATTGACCATAGCTTACTCAGAGAATCAAACATCATAAAATCATCTAAAGACTGACAATCATTCACCTAATGTCTATTTGCAGACTGATGGGAACCGGATGTACAAGGACCTGAGGAACTACATTAATGCAGTTAGAGGTGAAAATGGTTTTATTTGCTTGTTGATGCTGCAGAACTGTAGATTTGTGTCCTTCTGCAGGTCTCATATGGACGATTCTGCTTTTCACAGACATGCGCGAAGCTTCAAGACGCCTTTCCCAGTCTCTGTTTGATGCTTATGAGACTGACTGGGCTGGAGAGGAAGATCTAGGAGCCATCGTAGAGGTCAGTGTTAGTGATCATTTTGTTCTTGCACATCACTCAACATTTTTTTACAGTCTCTTTTTTTCTTATTGTTAAAAAGTTTCTGTATTTATAGTTTGTTTATTTCATTTCATATTAATTTTTAATATGTTTATGTATGTACCAACAACCAAGGCAAATTCCTCGTAAGTGATACTTACTTGGAAATAACTCCTTTTCTGATTCTGGATCGACTGATTTGTCTACGTTTGTGTTTTTATCTTTGTTTTTATTTGATTTATATGTATATATATATATATATATATATATATATAGTACTACACAAAAGTTTTAGGCAGGTGGTAAAAAATGCTGTAAACTAAGAATGCTTTCAAAAATATAAGTATTGTTTATTTTTTATCAATTTACAAAATGCAAAGTGAGCAAACAAAAGAAAAATCTAAAAGCACGTCAATATTTAGTGTTACTACCCTTTGCCTTCAAACCAGCATCAATTCCTATAGGTACTTGCAAAAAGTCAGAGATTTTGTAGGATTGTAGTCAGGTGTATGATCAACCAATTACAGTATATAGGTAGTTATACTGCATCAGCAAGGTCTCTCCCAGACAAATATTTCAATATTTTTCTATATATTTCAAAGCAGACTGGTGTTTCAAGATGTGCTGTTCAAGCTCTTTTGAAAAAGCACAAAAAAACGGGCAACAATGAGGATCGTAGACGCAGTGGTTGGCCAAGAAAACTTAGTGCAGCAGATGAAAAACACTCAAGCTTATTTCCCTTTGAAATCATAAAATGTCCAGCAGTGCCATCAGCTCAGAACTGGCAGAAACCAGTGGGATCCAGGTACACCCATCTACTGTCTGGAGAAGTCTGGCCAGAAGTGGTCTTCATGGAAGAGTTGCAGCCAAAAAGCCATACCTCCGACATAGAAACAAGGCCAAGCGACTCAACTATGCACAAAAACATAGGAACTGGGGTGCAGAAAAATGGCAGCAGGTGCTCTGGACTGATGAGTCAAAATTTGAAATATTTGGCTGTAGCAGAGGGCAGGTTGTTCGCCGAAGGGCTGTAGAGTGGTACAATAATGAGTGTCTGCATGCAACAGTGAAGCATGGTGGAGGTTCCTTGCAAGTTTGGGGCTGCATTTCTGCAAATGGAGTTGGAGATTTGGTCAGGATTAATGGTGTCCTCAATGCTGAGAAATACAGGCAGATACTTATCCATCATGCAATACCATCAGGGAGGCGTATGATTGGCCCCAAATTTAATCTGCAGCAGGACAACGACCCCAAACATACAGCCAAGGTCATTAAGAACTATCTTCAGCGTAAAGAAGAACAAGAAGTCAAGAAGAAGTGATGGCATGGCCCCCACAGAGCCCTGATCTCAGCATCATCGAGTCTGTCTGGGATAACGTGAAGAGACAGAAGGATTTGAGGAAGCCTACATCCATAGAATATCTGTGGTTAGTTCTCCAATATGTTTGGAATAACTTACCTGCCGAGTTCCTTCAAAAACTGTGTGCAAGTGTACCTAGAAGAATTGATGCTGTCTTGAAGGCAAAGGGTGGTCACACCAAATATTGATTTGATTTAGATTTCTCTTCTGTTCATTCACTGCATTTTGTTAATTGATGAAAATAAACTATTAACATTTCCATTTTTGAAAGCATTCTTAGTTTACAGCATTTTTTCACACCTGCCTAAGACTTTTGCACAGTACTGTATATATATGATACTATAAAACTCAGAGCAGTTACAGTACAGTTGCACATTTGTGTTTTACCAGTATGAAGGCAACAGGACTCACACATCGCCTGGGGACCAAACCCCTGTATTTCTCCCCCTCTTCATACATAATTAATGCAATATTTATGCTGCACCTTTTAATAAAGGGGGAAGACCTCCTGTGGAATGACTTTGAGGTGAAGCTATTAGACCAGGCCGTACGCACCATGGAGTCCTACGTGAGCCAATTCCCAGATGTCAGGGTAAGACAAGAGGAAGCCAGTATGCAAGCAAACAGGAGCGGATACACGCAGACACAATGCCTGAGAGCAAACACACACACAAAAACCCACAATGACACACAAGTACTGTAGTTATTGTGGTGGAAGGAGTATTCAGATCCTTAATTAATTTAAGTGAAAGTACTAATACCACACTGTAAAAAAAAAACTCTGTTACAAGTAAAAGTCCGGCATTGAAAATGTTACTTAAGTAAAATATACTTAAAAGTATTACAAGTAACAGTACTCAATGCAGAAAAAAATCCTCACATTTTAGAAACTGGAAACGATCCAAACAGTTCTGTCAATCAACTTTTATGTATAGGCCTTTATATTGTTGGGTAGTTTAATTTATAGTAATACATCATATTTTAAAAACTACATGTGTTTTATGTGTAAACATCTTAATTTGTAAAGTAACTAGTAACTAAAGCCGTCAGATAAATGTAGTGGAGTAAAAAGTACAATATTTCTCTGAGTTGTAGCGGAGTAGAAGTAGAAAGTGGTACGAAAAGAAAAGACTTAAGTAAACCTCAAATTTGTACTTTAGTATAGTACTTGAGTAAATGTACATTCCACCACTGTGTAGTTCACACACACACAACATATCTGGGTCTTCTGTCTTTTTCCATCTGTAGGAGAAAGTAGCCAAGAGGGGGAGAAAACTGGTGGACTACGACTCTTCCCTTCACCACCTGGAGGCACTGCAGACTGCTAAGAAGAGGGACGATGTCAAGATTACCAAGGTTATTAATAATGGCATGCATTTCTCTTTTTTTTAGCTGTGCATTTCAACCTATATTTGTTCAAAGATTACAGTGGTGTAGTCTAATGTATTGTAGTGGGTATACTGTACCTAATGTGTGGCAAAAAAAAAAAAATATCATATATATATATATATATATATATATATATATGGGCTGTCAAACGATTATTTTTTTAATTGCGATTAATTGCTGAAATTCTATAGTTAATCGCAATTAATCACATGGTTTATCACGATTAAAATTCTATTATTTTGCATTTCAGAACTGTTTTTAAGTACATAATAACAATGGGAAGCAATGCTTACCAGTGTATCTTAATTGGGAATCAAATGAATGCAAAGAAAGTTACTTTATGAACTTGACTTTAAGATTTGTATTTGTTTATTATTTATTTACTGTAAACAAATGTGTGAATCTGTCCTTATGGCACGATTCCTCCAAGTACCTAACTAAAACACCACAGCAATTGACTGAGATGTAACACTAACACTTTGCTTATACAGTACAAACAAAATGGTCCAAAAACCGGATGCCACAGCAGGACATTTAGCCTTTACATTTTTCTAATAACAAGGAATGTAACAATTCTCCTGGACAGAAAAGGGGGGGTGGGCAATGTCCCAAATTACAAAAACAGTCAAAAAAAAACCCGATACAAACAACACAGTCCTAAAACCGTATGCCACAGGACATTTGTAACTTGTAATTTGGACTGTAAAGTGGAAAAAACTCAAGACACAACCTTATTTAAGCCAATCACTAAGACAGACCAGTTTGGTGACATTTTCAGAGGACAGTGAGGCTCTCTTATTTTGTACAATGTGACCGGAGAGGGAGAACAGTCTTTCACATGGTACAGTAGTTGCAGGTGTAGCCAAGTATTTCTGTGCAAGAAGTGCCAAGTTTGGGTAGGCCCCTGCATGTGCAGACCACCACTTCAGTGGACAGTCCTCCACAGAAATGGTGGGTTCTGCTCTGTACCGATCCACAGAAGTGTCAGCTGCTGTCTCCTCTTCATCCTCTGAGTCGGATGCAACCAGGAGGCTCATTTTCTTTTTTGGTGGCTCTGGGTCTGTTGCTTCATTGTTATGCTGCTGGGCATTCAGTTCTTTAATCAACCTCCAGAC